>NC_087305.1:73597-151097 GCF_015220805.1 Pogoniulus pusillus | reverse complement strand
CGGGCAGAGGAAGCCCAGAAGGAAGTTTCAGTGCTCACCAACTATCAGCCCAACTTCACAGAGTGGATCTTCGTACCCACAGGTCATCATGGTGCCAACTGTGTCATTTACCACGGCCACCACGTCCAGGTCGAACTCCTGCAGGGGGATGGGGCTGGATGGTTTAACGCTGCAGGACTCAGCTGGCTACATCCCGCCCCAGGGCTGGGAAAGGCTTCCCGGCACCTACCGGCTTGTGTCTGTGGGTGGACACTCAGACCTCGAGACACAAGTGCAGAGGAGCTGAGGCAGCCCTGCCAGACTCAGCTCTGCCAGATTCAGCCCTGCCAGACGCAGCCCTGCCAGACGCAGCCCTGCCAGACTCAGCCCTGCCAGACTCAGCCCTGCCAGACGCAGCCCTGCCAGACTCAGCTCTGCCAGATGCAGCCCTGCCAGACTCAGCCCTGCCAGACGCAGCCCTGCCAGACGCAGCCCTGCCAGACTCAGCTCTGCCAGACTCAGCCCTGCCAGACTCAGCCCTGCCAGACGCAGCCCTGCCAGACGCAGCCCTGCCAGACTCAGCTCTGCCAGACGCATCCCTGCCAGACGCAGCTCTGCCAGACTCAGCCCTGCCAGACTCAGCTCTGCCAGACGCAGCTCTGCCAGACGCAGCTCTGCCAGACTCAGCCCTGCCAGACTCAGCCCTGCCAGACGCAGCCCTGCCAGACTCAGCTCTGCCAGACTCAGCTCTGCCAGATGCAGCCCTGCCAGACTCAGCTCTGCCAGACGCAGCTCTGCCAGACTCAGCCCTGCCAGATGCAGCCCTGCCAGACTCAGCCCTGCCAGACGCAGCTCTGCCAGACTCAGCCCTGCCAGAGTCAGCTCTGCCAGACTCAGCTCTGCCAGACTCAGCCCTGCCAGACGCAGCCCTGCCAGACTCAGCTCTGCCAGATGCAGCCCTGCCAGACTCAGCTCTGCCAGACTCAGCTCTGCCAGACTCAGCCCTGCCAGATGCAGCCCTGCCAGACTCAGCCCTGCCAGACTCAGCCCTGCCAGAGTCAGCTCTGCCAGACTCAGCTCTGCCAGACTCAGCCCTGCCAGACTCAGCCCTGCCAGACTCAGCTCTGCCAGATGCAGCCCTGCCAGACTCAGCTCTGCCAGACTCAGCCCTGCCAGATGCAGCCCTGCCAGACTCAGCTCTGCCAGACGCAGCTCTGCCAGACTCAGCCCTGCCAGAGTCAGCTCTGCCAGACTCAGCTCTGCCAGACTCAGCCCTGCCAGACGCAGCCCTGCCAGACTCAGCTCTGCCAGACTCAGCCCTGCCAGACTCAGCCCTGCCAGACGCAGCCCTGCCAGACTCAGCCCTGCCAGACTCAGCTCTGCCAGACTCAGCCCTGCCAGATGCAGCCCTGCCAGACTCAGCCCTGCCAGACTCAGCTCTGCCAGACTCAGCCCTGCCAGACTCAGCCCTGCCAGACGCAGCCCTGCCAGACTCAGCTTTGCCAGACTCAGCCCTGCCAGACTCAGCTCTGCCAGATGCAGCCCTGCCAGACTCAGCCCTGCCAGACTCAGCCCTGCCAGACGCAGCCCTGCCAGACGCAGCTCTGCCAGACGCAGCCCTGCCAGACTCAGCTTTGCCAGACGCAGCTCTGCCAGACTCAGCCTTGCCAGACTCAGCCCTGCCAGACTCAGCCCTGCCAGACTCAGCTCTGCCAGACTCAGCCCTGCCAGATGCAGCCCTGCCAGACTCAGCTCTGCCAGACTCAGCCCTGCCAGATGCAGCCCTGCCAGACTCAGCCCTGCCAGACTCAGCTTTGCCAGACTCAGCCCTGCCAGACGCAGCCCTGCCAGACGCAGCCCTGCCAGACTCAGCCCTGCCAGATGCAGCCCTGCCAGACTCAGCCCTGCCAGACTCAGCTCTGCCAGACTCAGCCCTGCCAGACTCAGCCCTGCCAGACGCAGCCCTGCCAGACTCAGCCCTGCCAGACTCAGCTCTGCCAGACTCAGCCCTGCCAGACTCAGCTCTGCCAGACTCAGCTCTGCCAGACTCAGCCCTGCCAGACTCAGCCCTGCCAGATTCAGCCCTGCCAGACTCAGCCCCCGGGGCAGGCGCTTTGGGTGGTCCCTGCCGAGGAAAAGAGGCAGAGCCTCCTGGAGCCAGGCTGAGACAAATCTGCTCCAGCCCTGGCCACAAGCCAGCTCCTAGCTCCAAGGTCTGAAAATCCAACCTCTGGCGGTGACTAAGGAGGTTGTTAAAGCTCAGCCACTCATTAGCCCCGGGCTCAGCCCAGCAATTTGCTTTCCAGGCCAATTAAAGAGGCTGAAGGCGGCTGGGAGGCAGCAGCCAACTCCTCACTCACCTCTCTCCTGTGGATGGCTTCCTTCAGCAGGCTCACCACATCCTCCCCTTCGCAGCCTGTCGCCTTGAAGCCTTTTGTCCACTTCAGGAGGATCCCCTGTGGTGGAAACACCCCACAGGGAAGTCACCCAGGCTGCTGGGCAGCAGCGACAGCAACCCCGTGGGCACCAGCACTGGGTGGGCACCAGCACTGGGTGGGCACCAGCACTGGGTGGGCACCACCTGCCACACGGAGCCCAGAGCCTCCTGCGTGGGGGGCAGCTCAGCTGGGCTGTCTCCAGCACTCAGGGGCTCTGCCTTTGCTTTCATGCAGCGAGAGAGCTCCTCAGAGAGCCCAGCAGCTCCTGCCTTGTCCCGAGGTGACCTCACTGTGGCCCTTGCAAGATCTGAAGGGGACTACAGGAAAGCAGGGGAGGGACTTTTTAGGCTGTCAGGTAGGGATAGGACTGGGGGGAATGGAACAGAGATGGAAATGAGGAGATTCAGACTGGAGGTTAGGGAGAAGTTGTTCAGCAGGAGGGTGGTGAGAGCCTGGCAGGGGCTGCCCAGGGAGGTGGTGGAAGCCTCATGCCTGGAGGTGTTTCAGGCCAGGCTGGATGAGACTGTGCACAGCCTGCTCTGGTGTGAGGTGTCCCTGCCCATGGCAGGGGGTTGGAGCTGGCTGAGCCTTGGGGTCCCTTCCAGCCCTGACTGCTTCTGTGATTCTCTCTTGGGTCTCTGACTGCCCTACCCCATGGCCACAGCTGCTGGTGTGGGGAAGTTGCAGCCAGCCCTGGGCACTGGCTGAGTGCTGCCAGGGGGGTTGGGCTCACCTCATCCAGGTTGTTCTGCTGGCAGGGGAAGGAGAAGGTGAAGCCGAGCGGCAGCGAGACGCCCTTCATGCCCATGTACTCCAGGAAGTCAGAGATGCAGTGGACAATGTGGTCAAAGAGCTGGGGGCACAAAGCCAAAAGGAGAAGTGACCAACACAGCACCAGCTGCATGCCAGCCTGCCTGACCTGTTTTCCAGTGATGATGATGATGATGATGATGATGACAACTCCCAAGCCAAAAGGGCTCTGCCCGGCCCAGGATGCTGCTCAGCTGCGCAGGGTGAGGTGAGCAAACCCAAACCAGTTCCCTTTTCATCCTCCTCCCCACCAGCAATGTGGTCACACCATGGTGCCACCTGTGGGGAGCAGCTTCCCAGGGGTGTCACAGGAACCTGGTCCCTCTGCTAGGTGCCCCCAGAACCTGGCTGATGAAATACTCCCAGTCCCCAAGCACTGCCTGGAGAGGTTTGCAAACCTCTAACCACCTGCAAACAGGACTCTGGAGATGTCTCCTACTGCTTGTGTTGTGGTTTCTCTACCTGGGAGCCAGGGGTGATGCTTGTCTGCCCCTGTGGGGTGTGTGGGAGCTGGGGAGGTTCAGTGATGGTTGGGAATAACCCAAGCACAACCCCAAAACCAGCCTCAGGCTTCCTGGAGCACATCTGGAGCTGCAGAGCTTTGGGCAGGACTCACTGCTCGGAGGGCAGGAGGACATCTCAGCTGAGAGGCTTAAGCCTGGAGAAGAGAAGGTTCCAGGAGGGAGACCTTCTGGTGGCCTTGCAGCTCTTCAAGGGGCTGGGGGCAGACTTTTGAGCAGGGCCTGCTGGGACAGGCCAAGGAGTGATGGTTTGAGCTCCAAGAGGGAGACTCAGAGTGGAGAGAAGGGAGAAATGTTTGACCCAGAGGGTGGGGAGAGCACGGTCCAGGCTGCCCAGAGCGGTGAGAGGTGCCCCATGGCTGGCACCATTGCAGGTCAGGCTGTCTGGAGCTCTGAGCAGCCTGCCCTAGCTGCAGGGGGGGGGTTGGACTTGGATGAGCTTTAAAGGTCCCTTCAGCCCCAGCCCCTCCACGATTCTCCTCTCCCTGTTTCGCTCCCTGGCAGCGCAGAACAAGGCACACTGAGCTCCCACTGAGCCCACACTGCTGCCTGCTGCTTCTGCTGCCACCCCAGGGAAGATGCCCCAGTGTCCCCCCACCCCTCCAGCTGCCCATCCTCACCTCCTCCCCTGTGCCCTGCATGATGTCCACCGGGATGGAGTAGATCTTGTTGTGCATCTCCACGCCGCGCCGCATCCCGTTCCTGACGCGCACCAGCAGCACTCGGAAGTTGGTACCCCCCAGGTCCAGGGCCAGGAAGTCTCCTTTCTCTGCAAGCCACCAGAGCAGCGTCAGGGGACAAGCTCCTGGCCAAGGCCATCCTCAGGGTGGCACAGGGCTGGTGGCAATCTGCCCTCCTCCTGGGGAAAGGGCCACAAACCAAGCCGTGGCTGGGAAGGGGGAAGAGCAGCTGCGGGCAGGAAGGCGGTGGGGAGCTCGGGGAGCTGGCAGGGCTGCCAGCCAAGGGGCAGGTGCTCAGCCAAGCCACCTGCTGAAGCCGGGACAATGGTGCAGAGCAGCCTGCGGCGGTGGAAACCGCAGCTGAGGGCAGGCTTTGTGCTCAGCCAGGTGCAGAACGTCCTGCGGGCTCAGCCGGAGCCTCTCCCAGCAGCTTAAAAAGCTTTGCACCACCCCCGCCACAGAAGGAAGTGGCAAAGGTCCCAGCCCTGCCCCCCCCCGCCCCGAAGCAGTGCAGCTGGTGGCAGAGGTGATGCCAACCTCCTTTCCCTGTGGGCTCCTCTGGTATCTCACCTGTGCCATCTGGAGTGGAGCAGACGTAGGTGGGCAGCATCTTCACCGTGGCCTCGGCGTGCGTCTCCTTGCCCAGCCCCTTCTCCATCTCCATCCTCATCCTTTGCTTCACCTCCAGCAGCTGCTCATGGCTCAGCTTGAGGGGCTCCAGAATCTTCTGCCGTGCCTGGTGCTGGGCTGCCAGTCTGTAGGCCACAGCTGTCACCATGGCTGCCCCTTTGCCACTGCCATCCTCCGACCTGATGAAGCGAATCTCGCAGTCGGGCAGCAGCTTCCGCACCGTCTTGTGGAGCCGCCGGGCAAAGCTGGGGGAGGAGAGAGGGCCTGAGGCTGCCAGCAGGGGGCTGTGCCCCCCCAGGCGTCTAAAGAGGGCCTGAGTGTGCCAGCAGGGGGCTGTGCCCCCCCAGGCATCTAAAGAGGGCCTGAGGGTGCCAGCAGAGGACTGTGCCCCTCTAGGCTTCTGAAGAAGACCTGAGCATGGTGATGTGCCCCTCCGGGCATCTGAAGAGAACCTGAGTGTGCCAACATGGGTGTTGTGCCCCTCTGGGCATCTGAAGAGAACGTGAGTGTGCCAGCACAGCTGCTGTGCCCCTCTGGGCACATCTAAACCCCCTTGGAGAGATCCAAAGGGAGCTGCCCGGGGGGGATGGGGGTGGGGCAGAACACCTGGAGCCCTTCTGCCTGTGCCAAGATTTGCTGCCCTGGCAGCAGGACCGAGCTGCTCTGCTCTCCCACTCTGTGTAGAATCATAGAATCAAGCAGGTTGGAAGAGAGCTCCAAGCTCAGCCAGCCCAGCCTAGCACCCAGCCCTATCCAGTCAACCAGACCATGGCACCAAGTGCCTCATCCAGGCTTGGCTTGAACACCTCCAGGGATGGTGCCTCCAGCACGATTCTCTGTGGTAGAGGGGTTGGACTTCATGATCTGTGAGGTCTCTTCCAACCCTGATAATACCGTGACTGTGATACTGTGATGCCTCCACCACCTCCCTGGGCAGCCCATTCCAATGCAAATCATTCTGCCCTGAGCCTCCTCTTCTGCAGGCTGCACCCCCCCAGCTCCCTCAGCTGCCTGGGGAGGTGGTGGAGTCGCCGTCCCTGGAGCTGTTCAAGGCAGGACTGGACGTGGCACTTGGTGCCATGGTCTGGCCTTGAGCTCTGAGGTAAAGGGTTGGACTTGATGATCTGTGAGGTCTCTTCCAACCTTGATGATACTGTGAGACTGTGATACTGTGACACTGTGACACTGTGAGACTGTGATACTGTGAGACTGTGACACTGTGAGACTGTGGTGCTGTGATGCTGTGATACTGTGATGCTGTGATACTGTGATGCTGTGAGGCTGTGATGCTGTGAGGCTGTGAGGCTGTGATACTGTGATACTGTGAGGCTGTGATGCTGTGATACTGTGATGCTGTGATGCTGTGATACTGTGATGCTGTGATGCTGTGATGCTGTGACACTGTGATGCTGTGATGCTGTGATGCTGTGATGCTGTGATACTGTGATACTGTGATACTGTGATGCTGTGAGGCTGTGATGCTGTGATGCTGTGATGCTGTGATACTGTGATGCTGTGATGCTGTGATGCTGTGACACTGTGATGCTGTGATGCTGTGATACTGTGATGCTGTGAGGCTGTGATGCTGTGATGCTGTGATACTGTGATACTGTGATACTGTGATGCTGTGGTACTGTGGTACTATGATGCTGTGATGCTGTGATGCTGTGATACTGTGATACTGTGGTGCTGTGATGCTCTGGTACTGTGATGCTGTGATACTGTGGTACTGTGATGCTGTGATACTGTGATACTGTGATACTATGATGCTGTGATGCTCTGGTACTGTGATGCTGTGATGCTGTGATACTCTTCTCACAGGGTTTGTGTTCCAGGCCCTTCACCAGCTTTGTCGCCCCCAGCCCTGCCCCTCCCGCGGGCACTCACTGGGGATGCTTCTTGTAGACGGAGCCGTCCACGCCCACGGTGGAGCGCAGCCTCTCCACGCCCTTGTTGTCCTTGATGCGCCGCAGCACTGCCGCCAGGGTGGCCCCGCACAGGTTGGCCGAGCGGGTGGAGACGATCTGGCAGATGCGGTGCGCGGCCACGCAGTCCTCGTGGGACGGCTCCAGCCCCAGCTTGCTGAGGATCTCGTGGGCTTTCTGCAGCCCTTCCTTCTCCCTGCAGGGCGGAGCAGCCGAGGATGGGTTACGCCTGCCGCTGGGCTTGGCAGCGCTGGCATCCTGCAGGTTCCACACCCCCTCCCCCCGGAGCCTACTCACTTCTCGATGGCAGAGACGTATCGGGTCTCGAAGTGGCCGGTGGTGAGCAGGTCTGGCGTGAGCCTTCCTCCGAACAAGAGCCCTTCCTTGGCCATCTTCACCAGGATGAGCCTCACCAGCTCCCCCATGTACATGCCGCTGATCATCTTCTCGAACCTGCCCGGGGCGGGGGGGGAGGGAAGGAAGCACAGGACCTGCTTGTGGCTGCCCTCCCCCCCCGCCTTGGGCTAGCCACAAGCTGACCTTAAAAACACTTTGGCAACCTTCCAGCCCCCAACACAATCCAGGTAATCTGCTCGCAGAGAGCTTTAGCCCATCAGTGAGGACGCAAAGCTGTGCTGACACCACCAGCAGTGAGCCAGCAGAGCTTATGGCTGCCTGAAGGTCTGGCACACCCCCAACCCCCCCCACACACATCCCACCCGTGCTGCCAGAAGCTGTCCGGGGGATGGGAGCTGTGCAGGACGTGGCTGTGGGCATTAGGTGGTGGTGTTTGGCTTGGCTGGCAGCTAACTGGGCAGAGAAAGCATCCCCAGTGAAGCCACTCGAGTGATTGGGTGGGGTGGAAGGGACCTCCAGCAGTCAGCAGGGACATCCTCCATTGGAGCAGCCTGCCCAGAGCCTTCTCCAGCCTCACTTTCTTCATCTCTAGGGATGAGGCCTCAAGCACCTCCCTGGGCAACCTCTGGCAGTGCTCCAGCAGCCTCCTGCAGCAGAACTTGTTCCTCACATCCCATCTCAATCTGCTCTGCTCTCATCTCAAACCATTGCCCTGCTCCTGACCCTGCAGGGCTTTGGGCACAGTCCCTCTGCAGCCTGCTTGGAACTCACTTCAGCTACTGGCAGGCAGCTCTGAGGTCTCTCTGGAGCCTTCTCTTCTCCAGGCTGCACACCCCCAGCCTGTCCACAGCCTAGGCTGGTCTGGAACACTTCCAGGGAGGTTATGGAGCACAGAAGCACAGAATGTGATCTTTGATCACATTCTGTGCTTCTGTGCTCCATAACCTCCCTGGGCAACCTGTGCCAGGCTCTCCTCATCCTCCCTCTCACCAATCTCTCCCTCATCTCCACTCTCCCTCTCCCTCTCCCAGCTCAAATCCATTCTCCCTCCTCCTGCCACTCCCAGCCCTTGCCCAAAGTCCCTCCCCAGCTCTCCTGCAGCCCCTTCAGGCACTGCAAGCTGCTCTCAGCTCTCCCTGCAGCCTTCTCCAGCCTGAGCAGCCTCAACTCTGCCAGCCTGTGCCCACAGGGGAGGTTCTGCAGCCTCTGCTCAGCTCTGTGGCCTCCTCTGGACCTGCTCCAACCTTCACCTCCCCTGCTCCACTTTCAAACCCTTGCTTCTTCTCCTGACACTTCCAGCCCTTCTCAGCAGCCCCTCCCCAGGTCCTTGGCTTCCTTCTCCACATCCTCCCACCCCACAGCTCCTGCAGGCTCCCAGCAGCACTCCTGGCCCAGGGCAAATGAGTGTGGAGGGAAGAGCAGAGGAGGTGCTGCAGGCTGGGGGTGCTGAGGCTGCAGCTGCCCCAGCACTGGGGAGCAGAAGGCTTTGGAGCAGGTCCTGGGGAGCCATTGGGCTGCTT
Organism: Pogoniulus pusillus; assembly: GCF_015220805.1. NCBI lineage: Eukaryota > Metazoa > Chordata > Aves > Piciformes > Lybiidae > Pogoniulus > Pogoniulus pusillus. The sequence continues at coordinate 142,237 of NC_087305.1, read as the reverse complement.
TAAGAATCATAGAATCATAGAATCAACCAGGTTGGAAGAGAGCTCCAAGCTCATCCAGTCCAACCTAGCCCCCAGCCCTGGCCAACCAGCCAGACCATGGCACTAAGTGCCCCAGCCAGGCTTGGCTTCAACACCTCCAGGCACAGCCACTCCACCACCTCCCTGGGCAGCCCATTCCAGTGCCAATCACTCTCTCTGACAACAACTTCCTAACAACATCCACCCTAGACCTGCCCTGGCACAGCTTCAGCCTCTGTCCCCTTGTTCTGTTGCTGGCTGCCTGGCAGCAGAGCCCAACCCCACCTGGCTACAGCCTCCCTGCAGGCAGCTGCAGGCAGCAATCAGCTCTGCCCTGAGCCTCCCCTGCTGCAGGCTGCACCCCCCCAGCTCCCTCAGCCTCTCCTCCCAGCAGAGCTGCTCCAACCCTCCCGGTCCGTCTCGGTGCCTCCTCTGGAGCTCCTCCAAGCGCCACTTGCGGCGCAGCCTCTGCCCGCGGCGGGGCCGGCGGTGACCCAGTTAACTCGGGCGACCCCTGCGGTGCCAGCCGAAGGGCGGTCGGGAGGGGAGGGGAGGATGGAGAAGGGGAGAGGGAAGGCTCAGGCGTGGCCAGGAGGTGCGTGGCCAGCAGGTGCGTGGCCAGCAGGTGTGCTCACAGCTGCTTGCCGGGGTTGAGCGAGCCCATGTCGATCTCTCGGTCGAACTCGGTGCGGATGTCGTTGAGGACTCCGTCGTCGCCGAACGCTCCCCACTCCATGTTGATGCACATCCGACCCTCGTCCCCCTCCACCAGGTCGATGTGCCTCATCTCTTCCATGTAGCAGGCGTTGGTGCCGGTGCCTGAAGCCAGCAGGGGACCTGGTGAGGCGATGCTGCCCTTCCCTCCAGCCCTCCTCCTCCTGTCCTCCTCCTCCTCCTCCTCCTCCTCCTCCTCCTCCTCCTCCTCCTGTCCTCCTCCTCCTCCTCCTCCTCCTCCTCCTGTCCTCCTCCACCTCCACCTCCTCCTGTCCTCCTCCTCCTCCCCCTCCTCCTCCACCTCCTCCTCCTCCTCCTCCTCCTCCTCCTCCTCCTCCTCCTCCTCCTCCTCCCCGCAACCAGCACCAGGCAAAGCGCAAGAGGGAAGGCAACGAAGGATGGGGCAGAGCTGGTTTGATTTGCCCACCCCACTCCTCCCCTCTCACCAAAGACCCTGGAGGTCAGAAGGAAAATGATCTCCTGGAGATCTTAGGGAGGTTGTTAGGTTTGGGATGGTTTAGGTTGGAAGGGACCTTTAAGACCATCTGCAGGGATGGAGCCTCAAGCTCAGCCCTGGGCAGCCTGTGCCAGGCTCTCAGCACCCTCCTGGTGCACAACTTCCTCCTGGTGTCATAAATCCATGGGTTGGGTTGGAAGGGACCTCAAAGACCATCCAGTGCCAACCTCCTGCCACAGGCAAGGACACCTCCTAACAGCACAGAGCCTCATCCAGCCTGGCACTGAACACCTCCAGGGAGGTTGTGGAGCACAGAAGCACAAAATGTGATCTGTGCTCCACAACCTCCCTGGACAACCTGTGCCAGGGTCTCACCACCCTCAACCTGTGCCAGGCTCTCCCCACCCTCACTCTCACCAATCTCTCCCTCATCTCCACTCTCCCTCTCCCCTCTCCCAGCTCAAATCCATTCTCCCTCCTCCTGCCACTCCCAGCCCTTGCCCAAAGTCCCTCCCCAGCTCTCCTGCAGCCCCTTCAGGCACTGCAAGCTGCTCTCAGCTCTCCCTGCAGCCTTCTCCAGCCTGAGCAGCCCCAACTCTGCCAGCCTGTGCCCACAGGGGAGGTTCTGCAGCCTCTGCTCCTCTCTGTGGCCTCCTCTGGACCTGCTCCAACCTTCACCTCCCCTGCTCCACTTTCAAACCCTTGCTCCTTCTCCTGTCACTTCCAGCCCTTCTCAGCAGCCCCTCCCCAGGTCCTTGGCTTCCTTCTCCACATCCTCCCAACCCACAGCTCCTGCAGGCTCCCAGCAGCACTCCTGGCCCAGGGCAAATGAGTGTGGAGGGAAGAGCAGAGGAGGTGCTGCAGGCTGGGGGTGCTGAGGCTGCAGCTGCCCCAGCACTGGGGAGCAGAAGGCTTTGGAGCAAGTCCTGGGGAGCCATTAGGCTGCTCTAAGCTCTCCCTGGAGCCTCCTCTCTTCTCTAGGCTTAACTGCCCCAACTCTCCCAGCCTGTCCCCATAGGGGAGGTTCTGCAGCCCCTCTGCTCATTTTGGAGACCTCCTCTGGACCCCTCCCCAGCAGTTCCATATCCCTGGACCCCAGTTCTGCCCTCCCCTGCTGAAGCTCACCAACGATGAGGCCAACTTCACAGTTGTGGTCGTCGTAGCCGCAGGTCATCATGGTCCCCACGGTGTCGTTCACCACAGCCACAATGTCAATGTCAAAGTCCTGTGGCAGTGGAGAGAGACTGAATCAACACAGCCAAACCACCTCTGCTGCCACAGGGCAGCTGAGCTGCATGAGTGCCCTGTGCCAGGGAACCACCTGCCCCTGTCCCACCGCCTGCCCAGCCTCTTACCCCTCTCTTCTTGATGGACTTGCGCAGCATGGACACCACATCCTTGCCCTCCACACTGCTGCACTTGAACCCCTTGGTCCATGTAACCAGGATGCTCTGTGATTGGAAAGGGATTTAGTCAACCAGGCTGGAAGAGAGCTCCAAGCTCATCCAGCCCAGCCTAGCCCTCAGCCCTGCCCAACCAACCAGACCATGGCACTCAGTGCCCCAGCCAGGCTTGGCTGCAACACCTCCAGCCATGGGCACTGCACCACCTCCCTGGGCAGCCCATTCCAGTGCCAATCACTCTCTCTGCCAACAACTTCCTAACAACATCCAGCCTGAGCCTGCCCTGCCACAGCTTCAGCCTCTGTCCCCTTCTCCTGGCCCTGGCTGCCTGGCAGCAGAGCCCAACCCCACCTGGCTACAGCCTCCCTGCAGGCAGCTGCAGGCAGCAATGAGCTCTGCCCTGAGCCTCCTCTGCTGCAGGCTGCACCTCCCCAGCTCCCTCAGCCTCTCCTCACAGGGCTGTGCTCCAGGCCCCTCCCCAGCCTTGCTGCCCTGCTCTGGGCACCTTCCAGCACCTCAGCATCTCTCTTGAATAGAGGAGCCCAGAGCTGGACACAGCACTGCAGGGGTGTCCTGAGCAGTGCTGAGCAGAGGGGCAGAAGCAGCTCCCTTGTCCTGCTGCCCACACTGCTCCTGAGCCAGCCCAGGATGCCATTTGGCTCTGCTGCCCACCTGGGCACACTGCTGGTGGAGAGAGGGCAAAAAAGGGAACGTTGTGGGGGTAGGACCCACTGAGCCAGGTGTCTGCAGGGCTCCCTGGAGCAGGGCCAGGGCTGGGCACATGGCTGGGTGGCTGGGAGCAGCCAGAGCTGTGCTATCAGGAGCTGGGAGCTCTCAGCAGCCGTTCCCAGCTGCCCTCACAGATAAGGTTTATGGGCAGGAGGTGGCTGAGTGCTGCCCTGCCAGCAGCAGGAGTTGGTTCCCATGACTGCCTTTTATGGAGCCCTGCAGGGAGATCTGCTCAGAGCCCATGGAGAGCTCCTGGAGTGCTGCCTGTGAGCTGGGGGGTGTCGTTGTTCCCCGTGGCCTGAGCCACCAAGTGTGTCCCCAGCCGGCAGGGCCACCAGGGTGAGGCTCCAGGGAAGGGAAAGGGCTCAGCTGCCTTCAGACTCTCCAACCTCAGAGCTCCAGAGAGAACCAGGGAATGGCTCTGCCTGGAAAAGAACTCTGAGCTCATCCAGTCCAACCACTGACCCAGCACCACCAGGGCCACTAAACCCTGTCCCCAGGTGCCACTGCCACACAGCTTCTGAACATCTCCAGGCATGAGGACTCCACCACCTCCCCGGGCAGCCTGTGCCAATCCCTGACCCCTACAGCAAAGAAGTTTTTCCTGATACCCAACCTAACCCTCCCTTGGTGCAGCTTGAGGCCATCTCCTCTTGTCCCATTGCTTATTCCTTGGCAGCAGAGCCCAACCCCCACCTGGCTCCAGCCTCCTCTCAGGGAGCTGCAGAGAGCAATGAGGTCTCCTTTCAGCCTCCTCTCCTCCAGCATCACCACCTTCAGCTGCCCCTCCCAGCTCTCTTCTCCAGACCCTTCCCCAGCTTTGTTGCCCTTCTCTGCCCCTGCTCCAAGCCCCTCAATGCCCTTCCTAGAGTGGGGGGGGCCCCAAAACCTCCCCCAGGCTTTGAGGTGTGGCCTCAGCCCTGCCCAGCCCAGGAGGCAAACGCTGGCCTCAGGGCTGGCACAGCTAAGGCAAAGGGTCCGAGGTCCCAGGGCGCAGCCGTTTCGTCTCCCATCTCCTTGCTGCTTCCACCCCGCAGCCCTGGCTGCCCTTCATCCTCTTCCTCATTACTGCTGCCGAAGCGCTCATGCACGGCGGAGCCTGACCGGCCCCGGCCCCGGCGGCTCGCAGCGGACGTGCGGCAGCGGCGGCGCCGCATGGAGCCAACCTCCTTTGCTTGCTGCTGCTGCCCGGGTGAGGCAAGGGCAAGGAGAGCTCCGGGCCCCCCTCCGCCGCCACAGCCCGGCCGTGGGTGGCAGCACAGCGGCCACGTGTCCGTGCCCGGCGCTGCGGCCCCGACGGCTCCGAGCTCCCGGCCAGGGCGGCGGCGCCGGCGGCAGAGCGAAGCACACAGCAGCGGCAGCCGCTTGGGCAGGGAGCACCCCCGGGCACCCTGCGGCGTGTGCCAGGGCATGGGGAGGGGTGGAGGGGAGGGAAAGGCTGCGAGGGGATGATAGGGATGTGGTGGGGGTGGGATGGGGATGGGATGGGAAAGAAGGGATGGGGATGGGATCGGATGGAAGGGGTGGGATGAGATGAGATGATGGCAGAGGTGTGATGGGAGGCAGGGGTGGGATTAGATGGGATGGCAGGGATGGAATGGAGTAGCAGGGATGGGATGACAGAGATGGGATCAGATGTGATGGGATGATGACAGGGATGTGATGGGATGGCAGGGATGTGATGGGATCAGATGTGATGGGATGGCAGGGGTGTGATGGGATGATGGCAGGGATGTGATGGGGTCGCAGGGATGTGATGGGGTAGCAGGGATGGGATGGGATGAGAGAGATGGGATCAGATATGATGGGATGGCAGGGATGTGATGGAGTAGCAGGGATGGGATGGGATGACAGAGTTGGGATCAGATGTGATGGGATGGCAGGGATGTGATGGGATCAGATGTGATGGGATGATGGCAGGGACGTGATGGGGTCGCAGGGATGTGATGGGATCAGATGTGATGGGATGGCAGGGATGTGATGGGACCAGATGTGATGGGGTGGCAGGGATGGGATGCTCAGCACATCTGGGCTGCCTGGAGCTGCTCACCCCACTGCAGCTGTTCTCTTTCAGCTCGAGCTGCAGAGGGGGGAAGCTGCTTTCTGTGGTGGCCTCTGGGCAGAGTGAAGCAGTCACACTTTAAACATCACCTCCTGCAGCCCTGCAAGCCCCAGGACTTGTCCCTTAGCTCCCAGCAGCACCTTTGACCAGCAGGAGCAAGGCAGGGATCAACCTCCTGTGCTGGGCACTGTTGAGGCCACAGCTGGAATCCTGGGGGCAGTTTTGGGCCTTTCTCTCCAAGGAGGACATTGAGAGGCTGGAGCAGGGCCAGAGAAGGGTACCAGAGGTGGGGAAGGATCTGGAGAAGAGGGCTGAGGAGGAGCAGCTGAGGGAGCTGGGAGGTGGTGAGGCTGGAGGAGAGGAGGCTGAGAAGAGACCTCCTTGGCCTCTGCAGCTCCCTGAGAGGAGGCTGGAGCCAGGTGGGGGTTGGGCTCTGCTGCCAAGGAGAAGTGAGAGGAAATGGCCTCAGGTTGCCCCAGGGGAAGTTTAGGTTGGCCCTGAGGAGCAATTTGTTGCTGCAAAGGTTTGTCCAGGCCTGTCCCAGGCTGCTCAGGGCAGTGATGGAGTCCCAGCTCCTGGGCAAGTTTCAGAGCCCTGCAGATGTGGTGCTGAGGGCCATGGTTTGGTGCTGCCCTGGCAGTGCTGAGGTCAGGGCTGGACTGAATGATCTGAAAGGTCTTTTCCCACCAAAACAACTCTGTGCTGCTGTCATTCTAGGCCCAAACCCAAGCAGCCTAATTCAAAGCACAGACTAAAATTGGCATGGGACAATTGCTGCCTCCCAGCCCTGTCCCACTGCATCCCAGGCTCAGCCACAAGCCTCAGCAGGAGGTGAGACCTTCACTCACCTCATCCAGCTTGGTCTGGTGACATGGGAAGGAGAAGGTGAACCCAAGGGGTAGTTTCTTGTCTTTGATCTTCAGCTTATCCATGAAGTTGGCCAAACACTCTGCGATGTGGTCGAAGAGCTGGGAAACAAAGGGAGCAGAGTGAGGAACCAGCAGCACAGAAGCTCCTGCACCCTGCCTGCTTGAGGGGACCCTCGAGGAGTCTGCCACCCACAGACTGCTCCTCACCCACCCCCACATTTGGTGTCCAGGCAAGGAAGTGAAACATCTCCCCGGGGGAGGCAGGAACAAGAGGATGCTCCAAGCCCAGCACACAGAAGTGCCCCTACAAGAGTGGCTCCCCCCGGGGCAGGGCCTGCTGCAGCCCAGCAGCGTGCAGCTGGCAGGGGGAGGGAGGGGTTGAGCACCCACCTGCACCCCACTGCCTCTCATGAGCTCCTCGGGGATGGCATAGATCTGGTTCTCCATCTCCACCTTCTGCAGGCCATTGTCTGACACCTTCACCCGCAGCACACGGAAGTTGGTGCCCCCCAGGTCCAGGGCCAGGAAGTCTCCATCCTCTGTGACAGCCCAGAGAGAGCCATGGTTAGATGGGACAGGGCCAGGGGTGATGGATTCAAACTCACAGGGGGAGATTCAGACTGGAGACAAGAAACGTTTGATGCTGAGGGGTGCAGAGAGCCTGGCCCAGGCTGCACAGAGGGTAGCAGCTGCCCCATGCCTGGCACCATCCCAGGTCAGGCTGGCTGGGGCTGTGAGCAGCCTGCTCTGGTTGGGGTGTCCCTGTCCCCATGCCTGGCACCATCCCAGGTCAGGTTAGTTGGGGCTGTGAGCAACCTGCTCTGGCTGGGGTGTCCCTGTCCCCATGCCTGGCACCATCTCCCCAGGTCAGGCTGTTTAGGGCTCTGAGCAGCCTGCTCTGTTTGGGATGTCCCTGTCCCCATGCCTGGCACCATCTCCCCAGGTCAGGCTGTTTAGGGCTCTGAGCAACCTGCTCTGGCTGGGGTGTCCCTGCCCCATGCCTGGCACCATCTCCCCAGGTCAGGTTGTTTAGGGCTCTGAGCAGCCTGCTCTGGCTGGGGATGTCCCTGCCCCCATGCCTGGCACCATCCCCCCAGGTCAGGTTGTTTAGGGCTCTGAGCAGCCTGCTCTGGTTGGGGTGTCCCTGTCCCATGCCTGGCACCATCCCCCCAGGTCAGGTTGTTTAGGGCTCTGAGCAGCCTGGTCTGGCTGGGGGTGTCCCTGCTGCCTGGCTGAGCTTTACAGGTCCCATCCAAGCCAAACCATTCCATGGTTCCAATGCAGGTGTCCTTTAGCAGCCCCAGTGCCCGACCCAGGCAGTCCCAGAGCAGGCAGGGGAGCCCTCAGCCAGCTCCCAGACACGAGGGGCAGGTTTGGGTTCTTCTCCACTTCTCTGTTTTAATTTGTCATTAGACTTTCACTTGGTTTGATCAGAGCTGTGGGTGCAGCTCCTGCCCCTCCTTGGCACCCCTGGCACCCCCATGGCTGGCAGAGATCAAAGCAGCTCCTTTGAGATGTATCCTGACTCCTTGGGTAGGGAGTGCAGGAGGATAGATCCTACCAGTTGCAACCAGCCAAGTCCATGCCCAGCCCCCAGTGCTCCAGGGTAGAGGACCTCCAGCCTCTTGCTCCATGGGGAAGAAGCTGGCAGTGCCATCCTGGACCCATTCCCAAGCCTTAAGTTGGTGAGGGGTCTTGAACACAAGTCCTGTGAGGAGCAGCTGAGGGACCTGGGCTGGTTCAGCCTGGAGAAAAAGAGGCTGAGAGGAGAACTTTTGGCTCTCTACAACCCCCTAAGGGAGGCTGGAGGCAGGTGGGAGGTGACCTCTTCACCCAGGGGAGAAGTGGCCAAGAGGAACTGGCCTCAGGCTGCAGCAGGGGAGGGTTAGGTTGGAGACAAAGGAAAACCTTTGCTGCAGGAGTGGTCAGGGACTGTCACAGGCTGCCCGGGGAGGTGGTGGAGTCCCCACCTGGATGAGGAGCTCAGGTCTAACAGAGGTGTGCAGGGAGATGCTAGGCTGTGGTTGGACTCCATGGGCCTGAGGTCTTTTCCCTTCCAGCTGAAACCAGTCTGTGATTCCAACCAGGTGATGCTGGGAGCTCCACCCGAGCAGAAGCTCTGGACTTAGGCTGAACATCTGATACCTGGGGGGAACTGCAGCCCAGCCCAGCCCCCTGCCCTGCTCCAGAACTGCCCTGCACTCCTGGCACCTGGCTGGAGGCAGCAGGAAAGCAGGGAGGGGGAAAAACACCCCAAAGACCTTCTGGGACTCGCTGCTGCCTTCCCTGGGCAGACAGAGGTGGAAAGAAGAAGCTCTGGCATGGCTGGAAGGAGGAAGTTAGGGCAGAAATGGAAGGAAGCAGATTTGGCACAGGTAGAAAGAAGTTAAGGTAGAGGTGGAAGCTGTTTGGGCTCAGGTGGAAGCAGTTTGGTTTGGATAGAGCTGGAAGCAGTTTGGTTTGGTTTGGGCTGGAAGCAGTTTGAGCAGAGCTGGAAGCAGTTTGGGCTAAGCTGGAAGCAGTTCAGGCTCAGGTGGAAGCAGTTCGGGCAGAGCTGGAAGCAGTTTGGGCTCAACTGGAAGCAGTTTGGGCTCAGGTGGAAGCAGTTTGGTTTGGGCTCAGGTGGAAGCAGTTTGGTTTGGGCAGGGCTGGAAGCAGTTTGGGCTCAGCTGGAAGCAGTTTGGTTTGGGCAGGACTGGAAGCAGTTTGGGCTCAACTGGAAGCAGTTTGGTTTGGGCAGAGCTGGAAGCAGTTTGGGCTCAGGTGGAAGCAGTTTGGGCTCAGGTGGAAGCAGTTTGGTTTGGACAGAGCTGGAAGCAGTTTGGGCTCAGGTGGAGGCAGTTTGGTTTGGGCAGAGCTGGAAGCAGTTTGGGCTCAGGTGGAAGCAGTTTGGGCTCAGCTGGAAGCAGTTTGGTTTGGGCAGGACTGGAAGCAGTTTGGGCTCAGCTGGAAGCAGTTTGGTTTAGGCAGAGCTGGAAGCAGTTTGGGCTCAGCTGGAAGCAGTTTGGTTTGGGCAGAGCTGGAAGCAGTTTGGGCTCAGCTGGAAGCAGTTTGGTTTGGGCTCAGCTGGAAGCAGTTTGGTTTAGGCAGAGCTGGAAGCAGTTTGGGCTCAGCTGGAAGCAGTTTGGGCTCAGCTGGAAGCAGTTTGGTTTAGGCAGAGCTGGAAGCAGTTTGGGCTCAGGTGGAAGCAGTTTGGGCTCAGCTGGAAGCAGTTTGGGCTCAGCTGAAAGCAGTTTGGTTTGGGCAGAGCTGGAAGCAGTTTGGGCTCAGGTGGAAGCAGTTTGGGCTCAGCTGGAAGCAGTTTGGTTTGGGCAGAGCTGGAAGCAGTTTGGTTTGGGCTCAGCTGGAAGCAGTTTGGGCAGAGCTGGAAGCAGTTTGGGCAGAGCTGGAAGCAGTTTGGTTTGGGCTCAGCTGGAAGCAGTTTGGGCTCAGCTGGAAGCAGTTTGGTTTGGGCTCAGCTGGAAGCAGTTTGGTTTGGGCAGAGCTGGAAGCAGTTTGGGCTCAGCTGGAAGCAGTTTGGGCTCAGCTGGAAGCAGTTTGGTTTGGGCTCAGCTGGAAGCAGTTTGGTTTGGGCAGAGCTGGAAGCAGTTTGGTTTAGGCAGAGCTGGAAGCAGTTTGGGCTCAGGTGGAAGCAGTTTGGTTTGGGCAGAGCTGGAAGCAGTTTGGTTTGGGCAGAGCTGGAAGCAGTTTGGTTTAGGCAGAGCTGGAAGCAGTTTGGGCTCAGGTGGAAGCAGTTTGGGCTCAGGTGGAAGCAGTTTGGTTTGGGCAGAGCTGGAAGCAGTTTGGTTTGGGCAGGGCTGGAAGCAGTTTGGGCTCAGCTGGAAGCAGTTTGGGCTCAGGTGGAAGCAGTTTGGGCTCAGGTGGAAGCAGTTTGGTTTGGGCAGGGCTGGAAGCAGTTTGGTTTGGGCAGAGCTGGAAGCAGTTTGGGCTCAGCTGGAAGCAGTTTGGGCTCAGGTGGAAGCAGTTTGGTTTGGGCTCAGGTGGAAGCAGTTTGGGCTCAGCTGGAAGCAGTTTGGGCTCAGCTGGAAGCAGTTTGGTTTGGGCTCAGGTGGAAGCAGTTTGGGCTCAGCTGGAAGCAGTTTGGTTTGGGCTCAGGTGGAAGCAGTTTGGGCTCAGCTGGAAGCAGTTTGGTTTGGGCAGGGCTGGAAGCAGTTTCTCCACCGGTGCCAGCCCAGAGCAGTCCCAGGTCCTGCAGCCTCCAGGACGCAGCTGCCTTCCTCTCGGGCAGGTTTTTGGCACCCCGGGCATGGGCATCTCTCTGCCCTGCAGCTCGGCCGAGGGCAGGGGTGCAGGCAAAGTGCCAGGCTGGCCGTTTGAACCCCCAGCGGCGCGGAGCGAGGGCCGGGGGAAAGGCTCCATCAGCACTGTTCGCTTTCTGAATGCATCGAATGTGCTGCGCTGGCTCCCTGGGCAGATGACGGTGCCCGGGGGCCGCTTTGTGCCCGCCGAGGCTCGCACAAAGGGGCTCCGGCCGAAACAAACCCTGCGGGCCATTAGCATGCGAATGCCAGCGGGCAGCAGGCATCTCCAGTGACTCCAGCTGAAAAGGCAGCCTGGCGGCAGAGCCCGCGGGGCGCCCATCTGGCCTGGCATCCTTCCTGCCGCTGACCCTCCGAGCGCTCGGGGCGAGGGAACCGGGGCCGGTGGCGACCCCGGGGCCGGCAGCAGCTTTACAAAGTCCCTCGGCAGCTGAAAAGGTCCTTTCAAAGCTGCTCTGCTGCCGCGGGGGAGTGAGAAGATGAGGGCGGGGAGAGGGAGGGAGAGGAGGGAGCACGAAGCGGGGCAGTGGATCTCCCTGGCGGGGCAGTGGATCTCCCTGGCGGGGGCAGTGGATCTCCCTGGTAGGGGCAGTGGATCTCCTTTGTGGGGCAATGGATCTCCCTGGCAGGGGCAGTGGATCTCCCTGGTGGGGGCAGTGGATCTCCTTTGTGGGGCAGTGGATCTCCCTGGTGGGGGCAGTGGATCTCCTTTGTGGGGCAGTGGATCTCCTTTGTGGGGCAATGGATCTCCCTGGAGGGGCAGTGGATCTCCTTTGTGGGGCAGTGGATCTCCCTGGCGGGGCAGTGGATCTCCCTGGCGGGGGCAGTGGATCTCCCTGGTGGGGCAGTGGATTTCCTTTATGGGGCAGTGGATCTCCCTGGCAGGGGCAGTGGATCTCCCTGGCAGGGGCAGTGGATCTCCCTGGCGGGGGCAGTGGATCTCCCTGGTGGGGCAGTGGATCTCCCTGGCAGGGGCAGTGGATCTCCTTTGTGGGGCAGTGGATCTCCCTGGCGGGGCAGTGGATCTCCCTGTCAGATCAGTGTATCTCCTTTGTGGGGCAATGGATCTCCCTGGCAGGGCAGTGGATCTCCCTGTCAGATCAGTGTATCTCCTTTGTGGGGCAGTGGATCTCCCTGGCAGGGCAGTGGACCTCCCTGGTGGGGCAGTGGATCTCCTTTGTGGGGCAGTGGATCTCCCTGGAGGGGCAGTGGATCTCCCTGGTGGGGCAGTGGATCTCCTTTGTGGGGCAGTGGATCTCCCTGGTGGGGCAGTGGATCTCCTTTGTGGGGCAGTGGATCTCCCTGGTGGGGCAGTGGATCTCCTTTGTGGGGCAGTGGATCTCCCTGGTGGGGCTGTGGATCTCCTTTGTGGGGCAGTGGATCTCCCTGGCGGGGCAGTGGATCTCCCTGGTGGGGCAGTGGATCTCCTTTGTGGGGCAGTGGATCTCCCTGGTGGGGCTGTGGATCTCCTTTGTGGGGCAGTGGCTCTCCCTGGCGGGGCAGTGGATCTCCTTTGTGGGGCAGTGGATCTCCCTGGTGGGGCAGTGGACCTCCCTGGTGGGGCAGTGGATCTCCCTGGTGGGGGCAGTGGATCTTCCTGGCAGGGCAGTAGACCTCCCTGGCGGGGCAGTGGAGCATCCCAGGGGGGTGAGTGTATCACCCTGAGGGGTCAATATAGCCCCCTAAGGGGTCACTCGATCACCCTGGTGGGTAGTAGATCATCCTAGAGGGGTCAGTGGGTCACTCCAGCGGGGGGAGTCAGTGGATGGCTCCAGGGCAGTCAGCAGATCACCCCGGGGGAGGCAGTGGATCCCCTCAGGAAGGGTTCAGCACATCGCCTTTTGGAGCATCAGTGGATCACTCCAAATGGATCGGCCCGGGGTGGTCAGTGCCTCATTCCAGTAGGGTCAGTGGATCACTCTGAGAGAGTGGATCACCCTGGAGGGGTCTGCAGATCACCCCCGGGGGGGAGTCAGTGGATCACCTCAGGAAGGGTAAGCAGATCACCTGGGATGGGGTAGGTGGATCGACCCAGAGGGGTTCAGCAAATCACCCCAGGGGGCCAGCAGATCACCCCCAAGCTGGTCACTGGATCACCATGGGGAGTCAGTGGATCACCACCGAGGTGGTCAGTGGATCACTCTAGTGGGATCAGTGGATCACCACCGAGGTGGTCAGTGGATCACCCCAGAGGGGTCAGGCCCTCACCCCAGGGATGCTGCAGGACAGGACAGGGCAGGGCTGGGCTGGCACAGGTCCCAGCCTGGCTCTGGCTGCAGCCCCATGGGCTGAGGTCACCCCCGAGGTGCTGAGGCCAGAGGGCAGAGAGGCTGCAGGCAGAGAGGCTGTGGGCAGAGAGGCTGCAGGCAGAGGGACTGCAGGCAGAGGGGCTGCAGGCAGAGGAGTTGCAGGCAGAGGAGCTGCAGGCAAAGGAGCTGCGGGCAGAGAGGCTGCAGGCAGAGGAGCTGCAGGCAGAGGAGCTGCGGGCAGAGGAGCTGCAGGCAGAGGAGCTGCAGGCAGAGAGGCTGCAGGCAGAGGGGCTGCAGGCAGAGGAGCTGCGGGCAGAGAGGCTGCAGGCAGAGGAGCTGCAGGCAGAGGAGTTGCAGGCAGAGGAGCTGAGGGCAGAGGAGCTGCAGGCAGAGGGGCTGAGGGCAGAGGAGCTGCAGGCAGAGGGGCTGCGGGCAGAGGAGCTGCAGGCAGAGGAGCTGCAGGCAGAGGAGCTGCGGGCAGAGAGGCTGCAGGCAGAGGAGCTGCAGGCAGAGGAGCTGCGGGCAGAGGGGCTGCAGGCAGAGGAGTTGCAGGCAGAGGAGCTGAGGGCAGAGGAGCTGAGGGCAGAGGAGCTGCAGGCAGAGGGGCTGAGGGCAGAGGAGCTGCAGGCAGAGAGGCTGCAGGCAGAGGAGCTGCAGGCAGAGAGGCTGCAGGCAGAGGAGCTGCAGGCAGAGGAGCTGCAGGCAGAGAGGCTGCAGGCAGAGAGGCTGCGGGCAGAGAGGCTGCAGGCAGAGTTGCTGCGGGCAGAGAGGCTGCGGGCAGAGTTGCTGTGGGCAGAGTTGCTGCGGGCAGAGAGGCTGTGGGCAGAGTTGCTGTGGGCAGAGTTGCTGCGGGCAGAGTTGCTGCGGGCAGAGTTGCTGCTGGGGCACTCACGCCAGGATGCAGCAAGGGCTGGAGCTCAGCGGGGCCCTGCCCCGGCTCTGGCCAAGCCTCCTCTCGTCTCTGGAGCAGCTCCCCCCCGCAGGAGCCCAGGAGCGCTGCCTGCCTGCAGCCCCAACCCATCCCTCCTCCAGCCGCCCCTGGGCGCCCCCCGGAGCCAGGCGGCACGGCCGAGACGTGCCCAGCACAGTGCCCACAGGGCTGGAGAAGGGCACAGGAGTGCCCCAGCTCCTGCACCGGGCACCCAGACCCTGAGTGTTTTCTCCTCCTTGCCTCATGCCCACGGAGAGGGGACAGGAGGAGGCTGAAACCAGCTCGTTCTGCAGGCAGTCTGCCAGGCAGCGGGCACGGCTTGGGCACCTCTCCTTCCAAGGGTGCTGCAAGTGCCCCAGGAGAAGGCCTGGTGAAGCTCCTCCTTGTCCTGATGGCCTCAGTAAGCCTCCCACGGGCATCCAGCCCCAGCCAGGGATGGGCAGAGCTGCAGGCAATGCCCGGCTGGGCACAGCTGGCAGCGTGTTCTGTGCCAAGCATGGGTCAAGCTGTCCTCTTGCCCCCCTTGCCGTTGGCACAGATGCTGTTCTACTGCCAGCAGGGCATGAAAAGCACCTCAGGGGGGTGATAAATGCACCAGGGCTCAGGCTGCTGGAGCCAAGACTCAGCTCCTTGGAGGTAGCAGTGGGCACCAGGAGTGGCACAGCCCCCAGGAAGGGCCAAGGAGCTGGGGGCAGAGCTGTCCTCCTGTCCTGCCCACACCTTCCACACCTGCTGGCTTTTGGCTGAACCACTGCCAGGCTTGGCCTGCAGAACTGTGCCCAAGCAGCTGGCATCCTGCCAGGCTCTGCTGCCATCCAGGCAAGACCTGAGCAGGCTGGAGAATGGCAGAGAGGAGCCGCAGGAGGCTGAAGCAGGGCAAGGGCAGGATCCTGCCCCTGGGCACCAACAACCTCCTGCAGCAGCACAGCTGAGGGGAGAGCTGCTGGGGAGCAGCTCCAAGGAGCAGCAGCTGCCAGGGCTGGGGGGCAAGAAGGTGCCCAGGAGCCAGCAATGTGCCCTCAGGGAGCACATTGCTGTCACCTGGGCACCTTCTTGCCCCCTTGAAGGCTCCAAGGCTGTCCTGAGGGGCATGAATGTGGGCATGAGCAGCCCCAGAGGGCAGCTGAGCAGTGCCCAGGCAGAGCTGAAGGAGCTGTGGGGGGCAAGAAGCTGGGGCCAGGCTCTGCTGAGCGCTGCCAAGGGGCACAGAGTGGAGCCCAGGAGGGTGGAGCTGAGCAGCAGGAGAAAGTGGTTTGGTGTGAGGGTGCCAAGGCCTGGAGCAGGCTGCCCAGAGAGGCTGTGGAGCCTCCTTGTGTGCAGAGCTGCCAACCCCCAGCCTGGGCACTGTTGGGCAAGCTGCTGTGGGTGCCCTGCTGGAGCAGGGGGCATGGCCTGGGGGAGCTCCAGAGGTCCCTTCCAATTCCATCAAGCTGGGATTCATGGAGCCTGTGACCCTCTGCCCCTGCTGTGGGCACTGCCTGTGACCCTCTGCCCCTGCTGTGGGCACTGCCTGTGACTCTGCACCTCATGTGGGCACTGCCTATGACCCTCTGCCCCTGCTGTGGGCACTGCCTGTGACTCTGCACCTTATGTGGGCACTGCCTGTGACCCTCTGCCCCTGCTGTGGGCACTGCCTGTGACCCTCTGCCCCTGCTGTGGGCACTGCCTGTGACTCTGCACCTCATGTGGGCACTGCCTATGACCCTCTGCCCCTGCTGTGGGCACTGCCTGTGACTCTACACCTTATGTGGGCACTGCCTGTGACCCTCTGCCCCTGCTGTGGGCACTGCCTGTGACCCTCTGCCCCTGCTGCCCTCTGTCCCTCACCAGGAGGCAGTGCCAGCCTGAGCACCACGACCCCTGTAGAAGCTGCCCCAGAGCTGTGTGCCAGCTCTGAGCGGTTCCAGCGGTGGCTGCCGAGGGGCAGGGGCAGGGAAATGCCCGGGCACAGAGGGGCAGCATGGCCTCTGCTGGCAGCTGGCCTCAGCTGGGTCCTCCCTGGGTGCTGCCTCCCCAGGAGATAAGGTATCAGCTGTGGTGCTGAGCCCACAAGCCAAACAGTGAGGGCAAACACAGAGCTCAGAGCCAAGGGGCTGCTTGCTCCCAGAGAACCTCCTCAGGGTGGGCATTTGGTGCCCTCAGAAATGCCTGTGCCAGGTGAAAGTGGTGGGGGGCAAGAAGGGCAGAGGAGCTTTGGAGCTACAGCAGGGCCTGGGCATCTTGTGAAGCATCTTGTGGAGCATCATACCCCAGCTATGCTGCCAGCCCAGAGCTGGCATCTCCTGGGCTGGTCCCCAGCAGTGTGGGCAGCAGGGGCAGGGAGGGGATTCTGCCTCCCTGATCCCCTCTGCTGAGACCCTCCCTGCAGTGCTGGGGCAGCTCTGGAGCCCTCAGCACAGCACAGACAGGGACCTGCTGGAGCAGGGCCAGAGGAGGCCACAGCAGGGCAGGCAGGGCTGAGAGTTGGCATTGTTGAGCCTGGAGGAGAGAAGGCTCCAGGGAGACCTTCCAGAGGCCTTGAGTGCTGCAGGGAGCTGAGCAGAGAGCTGGGGACAGAGTCCAGAGCAGGAGCTGCTGGGACAGGCCAAGGGGGGGATGGTTTGGGCTCCAGGGGGGGATGCTTTGGGCTCCAAGGGGGGGATGCTTTGGGCTCCAAGGGGGGGATGCTTTGGGCTCCAAGGGGGGGATGGTTTGGGCTCCAAGAGGGGGATGGTTTGGGCTCCAAGGGGGGGGATGGTTTGGGCTCCAAGGGGGGGATGGTTTGGGCTCCAAGGGGGGGGGGATGGTTTGGGCTCCAAGGGGGGGATGGTTTGGGCTCCAAGAGGGGATGCTTTGGGCTCCAAGGGGGGGATAGTTTGGGCTCCAAGGGGGGGATGCTTTGGGCTCCAAGGGGGGGGATGCTTTGGGCTCCAAGGAGGAATGCTTTGGGCTCCAAGGGGAGGATGGTTTGGGCTCCAAGGGGGGGGATGCTTTGGGCTCCAAGGGGGGGATGGTTTGGGCTCCAAGGGGGGGGGGATGCTTTGGGCTCCAAGGGGGGGATAGTTTGGGCTCCAAGGGGGGGATGCTTTGGGCTCCAAGGAGGAATGCTTTGGGCTCCAAGGGGAGGATGGTTTGGGCTCAAAGGGGGAGACTCAGAGTGGAGAGAAGGGAGAAATGTTTGGCACTGAGGGTGGGCAGAGCCTGGCCCAGGCTGCCCAGAGAGGTGAAGCTGCCCCAAGCCTGGCACCAGTGCAGGCCAGGTAAGTTGAGGCTCTGAGCAGCCTTCTGTAGTTGCTGGCTGCAGGGGGTTGGTCTGGATGAGCTTGAAAGGTCCTTTCAGCCCCAAACCTTCTGTGATTCTTTGGTCTTGGAGGTGGTCAACTCCAACCTGCTGCAGTCTCTCTTTTGCTGCAGTCAAAACAGCTTCATAGAGAAAGAAGAGGAAGAGGAGAAGCTGGAGCAGGTCCTGGCTCTGCCCTGAGGGGTGGTGCAGGAGGAGGTGGAGGTGCAGCCCTTGGTGTGCCCACTCCATCTCCATCTGCAGACACTTTGCCAGCCCTGCCCTGCTCTGGGCTCTGGATATGGACCCAGAGTTTTCCTTGAAGCCTTCCAAGACCTTGGGCTGGGTGGGCTGGGTGTGGGCAGGCACTGAGCCCTCCAGCAGGGCAAGGCTGCTGCCAAGACCTCCCCTCTGCCTCTCCAGGGATGTGACCACCAAAGTCACTGAACAAAGGCTCCTCCTCCAGGCCTGTCTGGATGTGTTGCTGTGTGCCCTGAGCTAGCTTGGATGGTCCTGCTCTGGCAGGGGGCTTGGACTGGATCAGCTCTTTGGGCCCCTTCCAACCCCTGACATCCTCTGACCCTCTGACCCTGTGGTTGTGACCCTGTGGTCCTCTGACCCTGTGGTCCTGTGGAGCAGAGAATTGGTTTGGTTTGGAGAAGCCTCTGAGGTCATCCAGGCCAACACCAGCCCAGCCCCACCATGGGCACCACACCATGGCCACAGCTGCCATGGCCACAGGGTTCTTGCACACCTGCAGGCATGGGAACTTCACCACCTCCCTGGGCAGCCTCTGCCAGTCCCTGACCACTCTGGCAGCAAACAAATCCTTCCTGAGCCTCCCATGGGGCACTTTGAGGGCCATTTCTTCTCCTCCTATCAGCTGAGACCAGGGAGCAGAGCCCAGCCCCCACCTGGCTCCAGCCTCCTCTCAGGGAGCTGCAGAGGCTAAGGAGGTCTCCTCTCATCCTCTTCCAGCCTCACCACCCCCAGCTCCCTCAGCTGCCCTCTTCTCCAGACCCTTCCCCACCTTTGTTGCCCTTCTCTGGCCCTGCTCCAGCCTCTCTCAATCTCCTCTGGGCAGTGAGGTGCCCAAACCCGAGCCCAGCACCCAAGCCATGGCCTCACCAGTGCCCAGCACAAGGGGCACAATCCCTGCCCTGCTTCTGCTGCCCAGACCATTGCTGCTCCAGGCCAAGGTCATAGATCATAGATCACAGAATCAAGCAGGTTGGAAGAGACCTTCAAGATCATCCAGTCCAACCTAGCACCCAGCCCTGGCCAGTCAAAAAGCCCAGGCCATGGCTGTCAGCTGCCAGGGCTACACGGAGGAGGCAGCAGGAGCCCCTTGTGCCAGTGTGGAGGAGGCAAGGCAGTGATGCCAGCAAGGCTCTGGGCAGAGCAGGAGAGGGCAGGGGGGGAGGTGGTGCTGGCACTGAGGAGAGTCCTTGCTCAGGATCCTTAGGGCTCCAAGGAGAAGCTTGCTTGGGGTCTGCTCCCCCTCACCAGCCTGCCCTGGGATGCCCACTGGCTGCGTGGCACACAGGGAGGGTCGGGTGGGTGCTGGAGCCAAGAGAAGCTGCTTTGAGGGGAAGGTCTGAAGTCAGAAGCAGGATGCCTGCCCTGGAGGTGCTGCCAAGCTGCAGGGGAGGTGCAGAGCAGGGAGCTGAGGCTGTGTTTTGACTTGGAGCCCTGGCTGTGACCTTGGCTCTATCTAAGTGCCTCTCACCCACCCCCAGCCAGGGGGTGAGCTTAACCAGACCTCACTCCAGAGAGGAGCAAACTCGAGCTGTGCCAAGGAGGAGCAGGGAGCATGGCATGGAGCCTCCTCCCCCCCCCCAACCCTGGAGCTGCCAGAGCTGGAGAGGGCACAAGCAGGGCCAGAGCAGGGCAAGGAGCTCGGGTGGGAGGCAGCTGTGGCACCCCCAGCAGGTGGGAGCAGAGCTTTGTGCCCAGCCAAAGGGCAGGCTCAGGAGACAGTGGCAGGAGGCAGGACATGCCCTTGGACACTGAGCTCTGCCCCAGCTGCTGCCACACTGTCTCATGACGAGGAGACATTGCCAGGGGAGCTGGCACCCAGCCCCTCCTCGACCTGACCTTAGCTCACCCCAGCTTGCCACATTCCAGCCCCCCCCCTCTGCCCTTCCCAACTCCAAAACCCAACAGCAGAGACACCAAAGCTGCTCACAGCCTGGATCCAGCTGGATCCCAGCAGTGAATCCCAGCTCCTGGCTCCCCAGGACTTGCTCCAAAGCCTTCTGCTCCCCAGTGCTGGGGCAGCTGCAGCCTCAGCACCCCCAGCCTGCAGCACCTCCTCTGCTCTTCCCTCCACACTCATCTGCCCTGGGCCAGGAGTGCTGCTGGGAGCCTGCAGGAGCTGTGGGTTGGGAGGATGTGGAGAAGGAAGCCAAGGACCTGGGGAGGGGCTGCTGAGAAGGGCTGGAAGTGACAGGAGAAGGAGCAAGGGTTTGAAAGTGGAGCAGGGGAGGTGAAGGTTGGAGCAGGTCCAGAGGAGGCCACAGAGAGGAGCAGAGGCTGCAGAACCTCCCCTGTGGGCACAGGCTGGCAGAGTTGGGGCTGCTCAGGCTGGAGAAGGCTGCAGGGAGAGCTGAGAGCAGCTTGCAGTGCCTGAAGGGGCTGCAGGAGAGCTGGGGAGGGACTTTGGGCAAGGGCTGGGAGTGGCATGGGGAGGGAGAATGGATTTGAGCTGGGAGAAGGGAGAGGGAGAGTGGAGATGAGGGAGAGATTGGTGGGAAGGAGGGTGGGGAGAGACTGGCACAGGTTGAGGATGGTGAGACCCTGGCACAGGTTGTCCAGGGAGGTTGTGGAGCACAGATCACATTTTGTGCTTCTGTGCTCCACAACCTCCCTGGAGGTGTTCAGTGCCAGCCTGGCTGAGGCCCTGTGCTGTTAGGAGGTGTCCCTGCCCATGGCAGGAGGTTGGCACTGGATGGTCTTTGAGGTCCCTTCCAACCCAACCCATGAATCTATGACACCAGGAGGAAGTTGTGCACCAGGAGGGTGCTGAGAGCCTGGCACAGGCTGCCCAGGGCTGTGCTTGAGGCTCCATCCCTGCAGCCCTTCAAGCTGAGCCTTGCTGTGCCCCTGTGCAGCCTGCTCTGGCTGGAGGAGTCCCTGCTGGGTGCAGGGGGTGGGCAAGATGCCCTTGGGGGGGTCCCTTCCAACCCTGTGCATTTAATGTCTCTGTGAGTGGCTCTTGCAAGGGCAAGGAGAGGACTTAGTCCTGCCCAGCACAGGCTGGGTGCTGAGAGCTCTGCCCCTCAGGAGCTCTGCCAGCTGCAGCAGCAGGCAGTGCCCTGGGCTGCAGTGGTTCCTGTGCCCGGGGGCAGCATCCTGGCTGCTCCTGGAATTAAAACTCTTCCCCTGCATGGAACCAGATTGAAATCTCTCTCCTGGGACAAGCAGCCAGGCCCAGCTGGTGCCTATTTGGGCACCACAGGGGTACAGCAGCAGGGTGGCTTTGGGGTCAGGGATGGTGCCAGGCTTAAGGGAGGGAGGGGGCTTAGAAGGAAGCTGGGGACAGACTTCTGAGCAAGACCTGTTGGGGCAGGACAGGGAGGGAGGGTTTGAAACTGAAAGGTGAGATTCAGACTGGAGATAAGGAAGGAATTTTTGATGCTGAGGGTGGTGAAGACCTTGCCCCAAGCTGCCCAGAAAGATGCCCCCATGCCTGGAACCATCCCAGGTCAGGTTGTTTGGAGCTCTGAGCATCCAGAGCTCGTTGCAGAGGTCTCTGCTCCCTGGGGAGGGGTTGGACTGGCTGAGCTTTGGGGGTGCCTTCCATTCTAGGCTGCCTGGGGCTCCCCAGGCTCTTGCCCCTCACCTCTCCCTGCCATGTCTCCAGCAGCTGCCTGCTGGTGCAGAGCTCATCCCCCTCGACACAGCAGCAGAGCAGCACTGATGTTTCTCTCGGCCGCTGGGGCAGGGCTGCCTCTCAGCTGCACCCTGTGGAACGCCTCCCCCCCCCCCTCCCTGCAGGCTCAGCCCAGCTCGTTCTGCCTCCCGGGGAAGGAAACTCCACTCTGCCCAGGCACTGCCTGCCCAAGCCAGGGCACCTGGAGGCTCCAGCCTGGCATCTGCTGGCATCTACTCCTCTGCAGCAGCCAGGTATGGAAACACAGCGGTGGGGAGGGAAGAGCAGACAGGTCCTGCTGCCAGCTCCCTCCCTCCTCACCCATCTCTGCTGCTGGCTGCAGCAGCCTGTGCCACCCAGGCTTTGCAGTGCCCCCCCGTGAGGGTGCTGCTGCTGGAACCACAGAATCAGGCAGAGTTGGCAGGCACCACAAGGATCAGGCAGTGCCAACCCCTGCCATGCCCAGGGACACCCTACCCTAGAGCAGGCTGCACACAGCCTCAGCCAGCCTGGCCTCAAACACCTCCAGCCATGGGGCCTCAACCGCCTCCCTGGGCAACCCCTGCCAGCCTCTCACCACTCTCCTGCTCAACAACTTCCTCCTCACCTCCAGCCTCACTCTCCTCACCTCCAGCTCTGCTCCATTCCCCCCACTCCTGCCACTCCCTCACAGCCTCAAAAGTCCCTCCCCAGCTTTTTTGTAGCCCCCTTCAGATCCTGGCAGGCCACAAGAAGATCCCCTGGGAGCCTCCTCTGCTGCAGCCTGCACAGCCCCAACTCTTTCAGGCTGTGCTCACAGCAGAGCTGCTGCAGCCTCTGAGCATCCTCCTGGCCCTGCTCTGGACACTCTCCAGCATCTCCACAGCCCTCTTGTCCCAGGGGCTCCAGAGCTGGATGCAGGACTCCAGGTGGGCTCTGAGCAGAGCAGAGGGGCAGAATCCCCTCCCTGGCCCTGCTGGCCACACTGCTGCTGCTGCAGCCCAGGCTCTGGCTGCTCTCTGGGCTGCAAGTGCACACTGCTGGCTCCTGCTGAGCTTCTCACCCCCCAGCCGCAGTAACTCCAGCTCTGAGCAGCTCCAGCCTAAGAGACCACCCTGCCTGGGCACCATCCCCAGGGTGCTTCCAGCCCAGATGTGGAGCCAAGGGCAGCTCCAGCTGCTCAGGGCTCTTTGTCCCTCCCTGTCCTGCAGCTGCCAGCACCACTCCACCGCTGGGAGGCTCGGCAGGTCCTGGCTGTGCCTGCATCCCGCCGCACGCTGTCGGGCAAGGGGCAGTGCTGGGGGGCGGGGGGGGGCACAAGAAAGGTCCTTCCCAAACCGCTGAGCTCGGAGGGGGAGGCAGAAGGGAATTTCCCCCCGCGGATGCTGCAGGAAGTGGCTTTTTGGGTCAAGAGGAGCAAACTGGAGCCGAGAGCAAGGATGCACCGGGCCCGGCAGAAAGGGCCATTGTGAGCTCTCCTGCCGGGGTCCCGGTGGCATTCAGAGCGGTTGGCACCGCCGCTGTGCCAGCGCTAATGAAAGGCGATGAGCTGGACCCGTGACTGTCCCTGTCCTGCCAGCAAGGACACTCCAGGGCTGCTTCCCACCCTCCCTCCCCCAGCCCCAGCCCGCAGCCGGGAACGAGTCCTGTCCCCCTGCCACGGCTCCCTCCGCGGGGCAGAGCCCCCAGAGGCAGAGGTGCCCACTGGTGCCACCCCTCCCTGCTGGCACACGTCGGCAGCCGTCTCCCCTCTGACAGTACCTGTCCCGTCCGGGGTGGACCTGACGAAGGTGGGCAGCATCTTGACGGAGGCTGTGGGGTTGGTGTCCGCCCCCAGCCCCTTCTCCATCTCCTTCCCGAAGCGCTCCGACACCTCCTGCAGGGTCTCCTCGGAGAGCCGCATGTGGTACAGGTACTTATCGATCTGCGGGGGGCAGAGAGAGGCCAGGGCTCAGCTGAAGGGCTGGGCACGGCAGCGGGACACTGGCACACTCAGGGCAGTGCCTCAGCTCCCCTCCTCTTCCATGCAAGGAGCAGGTTGTGACCCCTGCAGGACAGGGCTTGGCTGTGCCAGCCACAGCAGTGCCACCGGGCACACTCCCACCCATCCCCCCCACAGCCCTGCATCTCTTCCTTAGCCTCCAGAGCTCACCAAATGCCACCCCACAACCTCCTCAGGAGCAGCCTCATGCCCGGGCAGGTGCCAAGGAAACCCCAAGGAGCTTCCAGTGCTCCACAGCCTCTTCCCCACTCAGTCACCCCAAAAGCTTACAGCACAGGCAGGACCCAAACCCAGCGACCCTCCCTGGCTGTGCCATGAGTCAGGGGGTCAGTGCCAGAGGTTTTCCAGCCCTTCCTACACCGTGGTGCCAACATGCCTTGGCCTTGACCCCCAGGGGCTCTTCCAGCATGGAGGATGCCTGGCAGGAATCACAGGCTCCATGAATCCCAGCTTGATGGAATTGGAAGGGACCTCTGGGGCTCCCCCAGGCCATGCCCCCCTGCTCCAGCAGGGCCCCCCACAGCAGCTCAGCCAGCAGCACAGTGCCCAGGCTGGGGGTTGGCAGCTCTGCACACAAGGAGGCTCCACAGCCTCTCTGGGCAGCCTGCTCCAGGCCTTGGCACCCTCACACCAAACCACTTTCTCCTGCTGCTCAGCTCCACCCTCCTGGGCTCCACTCTGTGCCCCTTGGCAGCGCTCAGCAGAGCCTGGCCCCAGCCTCTTGCCCCCCACAGCTCCTTCAGCTCTGCCTGGGCACTGCTCAGCTGCCCTCTGGGGCTGCTCTGCTGCAGGCTCTCAGCCCCAGGGCTCTCAGCCTTTGCTGCTGCCAGAGCTGCTCCAGGCCCCTCAGCACCTGCCCAGCCTGCCCTGCACTCTCTGCAGCCCTTGCCAGGCTCTGCCATTGGGCAGCCCAGAGCTGGAGCCAGGCTGGGGGCAGAGCAGAGGGCAGCAGAACCTCCCTTGCCCTGCTGCCCACACTCTTCTTGGTGCCCCTCAGGACAGCCTTGGAGCCTTCAGGGGGGCAAGAAGGTGCCCAGGAGACACACTGAGGGCACACTGCTGTCTCCTGGGCACCTTCTTGCCCCCCAGCCCTGGCAGCTGCTGCCCCTTGGAGCTGCTCCCCAGCAGCTCCCCCCTCAGCTGTGCTGCTGCAGGAGGTTGGTGGTGCCCAGGGGCAGAGCAGAGGGCAGCAGAACCTCCCTTGCCCTGCTGCCCACACTCCTCAAGCAGTGTGACACCTGCAGGGTGACACAAGGAGCATGCCTGGGGCAGGGTGGCACAGGCAGTGTGACAGCAGCAGCCTGGCATGAGCTGGTGCCATGCCGGAAAGGGCAGGAACCCAACGCCCGCCGCGGGCAAGCCTTTATCCTTGTGCCCAGGCTATGGAGATTCCTGGCTCCTTCCATAAACAGCATCAAAGCCTCTCAACCTTCCCGGGAAGGCTTGGAAAAAGCTCCTCCCTGAGCCATTCGTTGGCACCTGGAGCGGGGCTGGGGCAGGTGAGGTGGCCTGGCTGCCAGCTGCCAGCGCTGCCCTGCTCCAATTAGCTTCACTTAGAGTTAATTAAAGGGCAGCAGCCAGCCCCGTGCTGGCCCAAGGGAAGCTCCACCCTGGGAGCTCACCTGTCTGCAGGCACGTACCAGAAGGTCACCCCAAAGCCAGCAGGAATTGGGGGGGGGTGGTCATGGGGCAGTAGGAAATGGGCATTTTGTGGGTGACTAATGGCCACGTGCCCCAGAGTCACCTCCAGCCCCGATGGGCCCTGGGCTGGCCAAAGCAGCTCCACTACTGTGGGTTTGGCTGCCTGGGATGCTCCAAACTTATCCTGCTCCCTTCCCAGCTCTCCTGGAAGTTTGGGAGCTGAGTCCTAGACTGCTGCGGTGAGGTGGGAAGGAGAGGACTTGGTTGGCACACTCCAGGAGATGCTGCCAGGGAGTGCCAGGCTGGGCTGGGCTGAAAGGGCCTTTTAAGCTCATCCAGGCCAACCCCCTGCAGCCAGCAACTACAGAAGGCTGCTCAGAGCCTCAGCTCACCTGACCTGCAATGGTGCCAGGCTTGGGGCAGCTGCCAGCTCTCTGGGCAGCCTGGGCCAGGCTCTGCCCACCCTCAGTGCCAAACATTTCTCCCTTCTCTCCACTCTGAGTCTCCCCCTTGGAGCCCAAAGCATCCCCCCTTGGAGCCCAAAGCATCCCCCCCTTGGAGCCCAAACTATTCCCCCTTGGAGCCCAAACCATCTCCCCCTTGGAGCCCAAACCATCCCCCCTTGGAGCCCAAACCATCCCCCCCTTGGAGCCCAAACTATTCCCCCTTGGAGCCCAAAGCATCTCCCCCCTTGGAGCCCAAACCATCCCCCCCTTGGAGCCCAAACCATCCCCCCCTTGGAGCCCAAACCATCTCCCCCCTTGGAGCCCAAACCATCCCCCCTTGGAGCCCAAACCATCCCCCCCTTGGAGCCCAAACCATCTCCCCCTTGGAGCCCAAACCATCCCCCTCTTGGAGCCCAAACTATTCCCCCTTGGAGCCCAAACCATCCCCCCCTTGGAGCCCAAACCATCCCCCCCTTGGAGCCCAAAGCATCCCCCCCTTGGAGCCCAAACCATCCCCCCCTTGGAGCCCAAAGCATCTCCGCCTTGGAGCCCAAACCATCCCCCTCTTGGAGCCCAAACTATTCCCCCTTGGAGCCCAAACCATCCCCCCCTTGGAGCCCAAAGCATCCCCCCCTTGGAGCCCAAACCATCCCCCCCTTGGAGCCCAAAGCATCCCCCCCTTGGAGCCCAAACCATCCCCCCCCTTGGAGCCCAAACCATCCCCCCCCTTGGAGCCCAAACCATCCCCCCCTTGGAGCCCAAAGCATCCCCCATTGGAGCCCAAAGCATCACCCCCTTGGAGCCCAAACCATGCCCCCCTTGGCCTGTCCCAGCAGCTCCTGCTCTGGACTCTGTCCCCAGCTCTCTGCTCAGCTCCCTGCAGCACTCAAGGCCTCTGGAAGGTCTCCCTGGAGCCTTCTCTCCTCCAGGCTCAACAATGCCAACTCTCAGCCCTGCCAGCCCTGCCGTGGCCTCCTCTGGCCCTGCTCCAGCAGGTCCCTGTCTGTGCTGTGCTGAGGGCTCCAGAGCTTCCCCAGCACTGCAGGGAGGGTCTCAGCAGAGGGGATCAGGGGGGCCAGAATCCCCTCCCTGCCTGGGCTCTGCTCCCTGGCAGCCACATCCTCACCGGTGTGGTGGAGAAACCCTTGGTGCCTGCAGCCCCCTCCCACTACCGGGGGCTGAGGGCAAGCCCCCAGCCCAGGCTGCAGCCCAGCAGGCTTGATGGAAGCAGCAGGAGGGGCAGGGGGGAAGGAGCCTCAGGGGATCTGGAGCTTTCCCGGTCGTGCCGGTGCTGTTTACCTCCTCCTCCCTATCTCCATGCAGCAGGAACTCAAACACTCCCCTCCTGCCCCTCCTGTTTGCTTTTCCTTGCTGGAAATTGCCACCCATGTGCCCAGCTCACGGGCACGGGGACGGCAGCTGCTGCCCCAGGTCACCTCCAGCTTCTCCTTCCTCCTCCAGCTCCCTCCTGAAGCCCCAGGCTAGGAAACCTCTTCTGCAGCTGCCCTGATGGCTGTGGGTTGATGCCACCAAGCCAGAACACGGTGCCCAGCCCCGTGCCCGAGATGTGAGCCCCAGCCAAGTGTTATCCTGGCTGCCAGGGCACCTCAGGAGCCACCAACCTGCCCCTTGGCACAGGGAAAGGCCTCAGTCTGACTCCCACCTCCTCTCCAGCAGCATCTGCCCAGGGCTGGTGGTGACAATTAGAGACACATCTGAGTGCTCTACCACCCAGCAGCCTCTTGTGCCCCTGAGACCTTCCCTCACTGGCAGCCTCTGGTGGGCAAGGGGGTCCCAGCGAGACCACCCTGGGTGTGGATGGAGTCCCAAGGAGGCATCTGCATCCCAGCAGTGAGGTACCACAGCAGCAGGGCTCAGACATCTGCATCCCAGCAGTGAGGTACCACAGCAGCAGGGCTCAGGGCAGAGCTTCACCCTGGCACAACCCACGAGGTGCTGGCACAACCCACGAGGTGCTGGCACAAGCCACGAGGTGCTGGCACTCCTGTTCCCCACCCTGACTCCTCCTCGACTGGCAAGAAGCTGCTCAGGGCAGACCTCAGCCCGGAGGAGCTGAGGTGCAGCAGAAGCCTTTGCTGCCTGCTCCTCTGCTCCTGCCCAGGGCTCCTGCAGCAGGCAGAAGCTCAGCCCGGGGAGGGAGGTGGAGGCTTCCCCTCCCTCCTGCAGCCCGGCAGCACTCAGCACGTTCCTCATGTCCCCCATGCCCCTGCCCAGCAGCAGGCAGCGGCAGCGCCAGGGGCTGGGTGACCTCCTAATCCCCAAAGCCCTCTAAACCCTGGATCATCTTCTCCTGCCCACGTAGGCATCGTCCTGCTTGGCACCTAGGGCAGGGCAGGGTGGCCAGCAGCAGCTCAGCTCCTTGCCTGCAGAGACCACCTCGGTGTGCACCTCACCCCCAGCGAGCCACAGCCACCTCCATGCCAAGGCTTCCTTACCCCATTGCCACCTGCATGCCAAGGCTTCCTGACCCTATTGCCAGCTCCATGCCAAGGCTTCCTTACCCCATTGCCACCTGCATGCCAAGGCTTCCTTACCCTATTGCCAGCTCCATGACAAGGCTTCCTTACCCTATTGCCACCTCCCTGCCAAGGCTTCCTGACCCTATTGCCACCTGCATGCCAAGGCTTCCTTACCCCATTGCCAGCTCCATGCCAAGGCTTCCCAGGCACATGGCCACTTCATGCCAAAGCTTCCCTAATTCAGAGCCATCTCCATGCCAGGGCTTCCTTACCCCATTGCCACCTCTATGCTAAGGCTTCCCTACCTCAAGGCCACCTCCATGCCAAGGCTTCCTTACCCCGTTGCCACCTCCATGCCAAGGCTTCCTTACCCCATTGCCACCTCCATGTCAAGCCTTCTCTACCTCAAGACCACCTCCATGCCAATCCTTCCCAGTCCCATTGCCATCTCCATGTCCAAGCCTTCCCAGCCCCATTGCCATCTCCATGCCCAAGGCTTCCCAGTCCCATTGCCATCTCCATGCCCAAGGCTTCCCAGTCCCATTGCCATCTCCATGCCCAAGGCTTCCCAGTCCCATTGCCATCTCCATGCCCAAGGCTTCCCAGCCCCATTGCCACCTCCATGCCAAGGCTTCCTTACCCTATTGCCACCTCCATGCCAAGCCTCCCCAGCCCCACAGGCTGGTTCCTGACTCCAGTTAACCCCTCCCTGCATGCATCACAGCCAAGCTGGGGTAGGACAGGGGCAGCAGGCTGCAGTGTGAGTGCCTGTGAGGACAAACAACCTCCGTGGCTGTTTCTAATCCTTCCCTGAGATCATTGCCAAGCCCACGTGAAGAAAGTCCTTGGGCTGGGATCTGGAATGGGGCAGTTCCCATGCTGGAAAGCTTCCACCAGCAGTAAAAGTGTTTCCTGGAGGAGATCTAAGCAAACTCAACACAGGAGGAGCAGATTTCAGCTGAAGGTGCTCAGTGCCCAGGATGGTTGCACTCAGGGCCAGGATGTTGAGAGCAGGAACTGGCTCATGGGAGCTGCTGCAGGGCTAAGGAGCCCAATTCAGGCAGGTGCCCAACTCAGGGACACTGGCACAGGTTGAGGGTAATGAGACACTGGCACAGGTTTCCCAGGGAGGTTGTGGAGCACAGAAGCACCCAATGTGATCAAAGATCACATTGGGTGCTTCTGTGCTCCACAACCTCCCTGGAAGGTGTTCAGTGCCAGGCTGGATGAGGCCTTGAGCACCCTGTGCTGGTGGGAGGTGTCCCTGCCCATGGGACAGGGAGTTGGCACTGGATGCTCTTTGAGGTCCCTTCCAACCTAACCCATGCCATGAATCTATGAGCTCATGGCTGCAGCACCACAGCTGGGTGATGGAGTTGTGCCTGAAGGCTTCTCCTCATCCTCCCATCAGGACTGCACCTATGTGGTCAGTGCTGACCCTGCAAAGGTCTTCCCATCCTGTGCCACTAACCAGGAAGGGAAACAGTCCAGAGGAGGGCACCAAGAAGAGCAGAGGGATGGAGAACCTCTCCCTGTGGGGACAGGATGGGAGAGTTGGGGATGTTCAGGCTGGAGAAGAGAAGGCTCCAGGGAGAGCTCAGAACAGCCTTGCAGTGCCTGAAAGGGTTCCAGGAGGGCTGGGGAGGGACATCCCCAGGCTGGGGTCTGTCTTTGCTCTGCTTCTATGAAAGCAAATCCTGGAAGAGTTGTTGTGGGAACTGTGAGCAGCAGCACAGGGAGGGGGTTCTGCCCCTCTGCTCTGCTCTGCTCTGCTCTGCTCAGCCCCCACCTGCAGCACTGCCTCCAGCACAAGAAGGACCTGGAGCTGCTGGAGAGGCTCCAGAGGAGGCCACAGAGCGGAGCAGAGGCTGCAGAACCTCCCCTGTGAGACAGTTGGGGCTGCTCAGGCTGGAGAAGAGAAGGCTGCAGGGAGAGCTGAGAGCAGCTTGCAGTGCCTGAAGGGGCTGCAGGAGAGCTGGGGAGGGACTTTGGATAAGGGCTGGCAGTGGCAGGCTGAGGGACAATGGCTTTGAGCTGGGAGAGGGGAGATGGAGAGTGGGGATGAGGGAGAGATTGTTGAGAGGGAGGGTGGGGAGAGCCTGGCACAGGTTGAGGGTGGTAAGACCCTGGCACAGGCTGCCCAGGGAGGCTGTGGAGCACAGAAGCACAGAATGGGATCACTGAATCTGTGCTCCACAACCTCCCTGCAGGTGTTCAGTGCCAGTCTGGATGAGACCTTGAGCAACCTGCTCTGGTGGGAGGTGGCCTTGCCCCGTGACAGGGGATTGGCACTGGATGACCTTGAAGGTCCCTTCCAACCCAACCCTTCTGATGCACCTCTGAGTTCCTCGGTTTGCATGATGCAAAGTTTGCAGCGCTGGCAGGACCCATCCCATCCCACACAGGTACAGCTCAAAGGCTCCAAAGCAAGGAGGGTGAAGGATGCCCTGTCCCTCACTGCACTACTAGGGGCCCTTCTCCCGGCTGCTGGGTGGCACATGGAGCAGGATGGCATCAGAAGTGGCAGTTACAACGTGACAGAGGCTTCCGGCCCCTCGCTGCCGCTTCCTCCCGGCTCATGGCAGCAGGGCAGGGGAAGGGGAAGGGCTCAGGGCACTTTGTTCTCCCGCAGCAGCGTCCTGGCTGCCTTTCCCGTTAACGATGCCAGTGCTGGGAAAGGGAAACTGCCTCCGAGCCCACGTGCCCGGTGAGAAGCAGCCCAGGCAGGAGCCAAGGTGCCCAACCCTCCAGCATCTCCCCGCTGCGGGATGCGCTCAGCTCCGGCAGCCTCCGGAGGGCAAAAGCACAACCCCGAGGCAGGTTCGCTGAGGTCTGGCTTGGATTCTTTTCCTTTTTGGCAGCAGAAAGGCAAATATTTGTCGTGGACAGGAACAGCAGAGAGATGGTCAAGCCCGGGGAGGGTTTGAGCACTCCTAACCCCCCAGGGTGCTCAACCAGAGCCCTCTCTGCAAGGGTAACCTCTGCCTGGAATCAGTTTCTCTTTAAATGCCTTCCCTCCCTACCCCTGGTTCGAACTCTCTGTTGAGAAGCGCTGAAGTTTGTCACAACCCTGCCCCTCTCCCTGCTCCTTTCGGAGGGCGATGCTGCAGCAGCAGCAGCCAGCAGTTGCTGGGGCGGGTCGGTAACCATGCCCAGCTCAGCAGCAGGATGCCACGGAGCAGGGGACAGCGAGGCAAGAGGGAGCAGCCGCAGGTGGCTGAGGACAGCAGAGTGAAGCCAGGAAAGCCTCCGGCACGGAAAGGATTTCATTTCCTGCTTGGGCACCACAACCTGGCACACACTTCACTGCTTTTATCAACGGATCGAGGCTGGGCACGGCAGCACCGAACCCACCCCCGAGACACACACACCCCCCGAGCATCCCAGCCCCCCGTCGCCGTTACCCAGCCCCGACTGACTCAGTGCCGGGAACCGGCTTGGTCCCCTTCGCCAGCCTCCCCACCTCGGGTGACACAGTCCCGATGCTGGGCTGCACCCACCCTCCTCCAGCCCTGACCCCGGCGGCACCCACTCCTTTGGCTGCCACCGAGGGCTCGGCACCCAGCTCAGCCCCACGTGCCCTGCCCGCCGCAGCCAAGCCTCTGATGACACAGGCCCGGAGTCATCCTCAACCCGAGTGAGTCAGATGCTTTCCTGCCGGGCCGGTTCCTCCCCATCCTCACCACCCTCCCCCCGCCCCGGGACAGCAACTGAACCCCGTGCTGGAGGTGGAACCCAGCACCCGTGGTGAAGAAATCAGCCTGCGGAGCATCCGCGGGAGCCGTCCTGGGGTGACCCCGCGGCTGCCCAGCACCCCCCTCCCCTCCCCCCCCTGAACAGCCCAGTGGAACTGGGCAAACCTCCTGCTTCCCAGCTCGGGGGGCAGAAGCAAACGCCCTCAGCTCCCCCCCCGGCCCTGCCTGCCTGCCCACACAGCCCTTCCCTCCCGTTTTAACCCCTAAAGCTCTCTGGGGTATATTCAAGAGCCCCTGGGTGCTGGTGCCAAGACGCTGGGAGCATCCCACAGCAGCTGGGGAAACTGAGGCTGAACCCTGCCAGGGCAGCTCTGGTGAGAAGCCAAGGAGTGAGGGGGGTTGCAGGACGGCTCCTGATGGATGGGCACAGACAGCTGCTGGCCTTGGCAGGCTTAAAAGAGGCTGTTACGTTGTTTTCCAGGAATTTGCTGTTGGGAATCCTTCCCACAGCCTCCCAGGAGCCTGCGAGAGGCATCCAGGGAGGAATCTGCTGCCTGAAATCAACCTCCCCCTAGCAAAGGGAAAATAAAGCCAGAAGAAAACCTGCCCCTGCCTGGGAACGGGACGGGACAGTCAACTCCTTCTCCTGCTTCTTCCTTCTTGGGAAGGAGGAGGGACGGGCAGGGAGAGCTCCCAGCCTGGCTGCTCAGCTCCCCCCAGCTCCCGTCGCATGACGAAGCCGAGGGCCGGGGAGCAGGAAGCGCGGCGGGAGCCGGCACATCCGAAGGGAACGTGGTTCGGCCAGGGCCAGCTTTCGAGCGTTCAGGCTCTCCAAGGATGCCGCCGAGCTTAATTACAGTTTGCACCATCCCTCGGCAGCCAGATAAGGCAGAGCCGCAGCCCCCGGCTGGCCGAGCAGCGCCAGGGCCAGGGCGGTCCGGGGAGGGAGGTGACAGCCCCCCTTTGGGTGAGCAGCAGAGCTGGGAAGGCTGCTCCGGGTCTGGAATGGGAAGAGAAATCCTGGGTTTGGGGGTGATTTTCAAGCCCCCTCCCCCTCCCCCCCCAAGAAGATGGAAATGATGCTGCCTGCCCACAGCTGAGCCCTTGCCTCGGACACCTGCCAGGCTGCCAGCCAAAAGCCTTTCCCAAACGGCCTCGAAGCTCAGCTGAAGCCTCTCTGAGTCAGATAACAAATTAAATCCCAGCTTTCCAAGAATTCCAGCCCTTCCGTCTGCCTGCGCCAGGGACTTGCTCACACCTTCCTGGGAAAACCTCGGTAAACCAGGAATCGTTCCTGCAGCTGAGCAGCCAGCTGGGAGCTGTGGCTGCTCTCCCCCTCTGCCCAGCCCCCCGGTGCCAAGCCAAGCTCCGTGCCCCCTCCAGAGCCTGCGCTGATCCCACCTTGCCCTCCCCAGGGACGTTCAGCTTTGATTGAAAAGCACCCAGAGAGCAATCCCAGCGAGGAGGTGACTGGCTGGGGGGCTTGGACAGCAGAGCCAGGAGCACCTCCCTGACATCTCCTGGATATTCTGCCCTCCCCAGCATCTCAGCAACCTCCTCCAGCCAGGGAGCCAGGAGGGATGGGCAGCTGCCTCCAGAGGCTGCTCACAGCCTTTCCCCCCCCGCCGCGGGGAGTGAGGGCAAACCCTTCACCCCAAAGCTTTCCTTCTCCATTATTTCCAGCTCCTGATAAGGAACTGGAGAGGCCGAGAGGCAGCGGCGGGGCCGAGCCGCTGGCCTATTTCTGCCGTCGGGTTACACAACCCCTTCCCGCGGCTCCGGCTGTTGCACAACGCCAGGACGCGGCGAGCGGAGGCAGAAGCTGTGCCCAGGGCAGCTGTGCCCAGGGCTCGCTTTAGGTCCGGGCACTTGGGTCTGGTGGATTCGGGGGTTGGTTTGTTTCTCTTTTGGGGGGAGGGGAGGGGGATGCTGCCTCTGGTTTTGCTTCCCGTTTAACACGGGCAGAAGGTCAGCGCGGCCAGTTCGGTTCCTCTGCCCTTGTTATCTGATGGAGCAAGCCCAGGCTCCTGCGCTTGGGAATTAGGGGGGGGGGGGGGGGGGGGTGGTGGTGGGGAGGGAGAGGGGGGAATGTGTGGGTGTTTCCTCCTCAAATCCTGACCCCCTGCAACACCTGAGCGCTGTCACCCTAGGAACAGGTCCTGCCAGGCGACCTCAGCAGCCGAACCCCTCTCTGGTGTATCCTCAGATGCCCTGCAGGCTGGCAGGGAGCTGGGGCACAGCCTGAGCTTTCCCGCAGCATCTCGCAGCCAGGAATACTTTTTTTTTTTCCAGGAATCCTTGAAGGCTGCCGGGAGCCCAAGCGCTGTCCCGGCCACACAAAGAGCGGAGCCAATCGCCTGTGCCCAGTGCCCGAACTCTGGAATTTCGGGTGGCGAACGCAACGCGAATCCCAGAGGGATGCTGCAACTGAGAGCTGCAGCCCGGGGACAGGCTCTGGGAGACATAAATCAGGGGAGAGGGCAGCAGGAAGATGTTTGCCAAGTGCAAGACGCGGGAGGGGGGGGCACGGCTTAGAGGGAGGCGGGGGGGGGCACGGCCTGAAGAAGGGAAACCTGAAGGGCTGCCTATAGCGCTCAACTCAGAGGAGCTTCCCCCGGCCTCAGGACCCAGCTCCCGGCAGGGACTTTGCCTCCTCACCCCGGGGCAGGGAGGGTCCTGCCTAGGGGCCGCAGGTCCAGGGATGCTCAGAGCCGGCGGCGGGAAGCGGCGACACGTGCTGGGGGTGGCGGGGGACGGGATCCGAGACGGGGGGCCCGGGGAGCAGAGACACCCCCGGAGATATCCCCCACACATAAACCCCCCCTTCCTTCTACTGCTGCCGCTCCTGCTCCGCGCCGCCGGCCCGCGGGGGGCGCCCGGCCCGCGGGGTCCCGCAGCGGCCGCCGCGGCACGTACGGCACGGAGCGGAGAGCGGGGCCGCCTGGAGCCCGCACGGCCTGACCCGAGCTCCCCAACTCCCGGGGGGGTCCCGTTCTTTTCTCTCCTTTTCCCTTTTCTCCTCCTTCTTTTCCTCCTTTCCTTCCTCCCCTTTCCTCCCTCCCCCTTTTCTTTTTATGTTTCCTTTTCACTTTTTCTTTTTCCTTTCTCTCCTTTATTTTTTCTCCTTCTCCCTCTTTTGCTTTTCCCTCTCCTTTCCCCCTTTTTCATTTTTTTGCCTTTTTTTCTTTCTTTTGGCTTTCCTCCCTCTCTTCTTTTTCCTTTTACACTTCCCCCCCCCCCCCTTTTACTTTCCCCTCCTTTTCTTTTTCTTTCCCCTCCTTTTCTTTTTCTTTCCCCTTCTTTTCTTTTTCTTTCCCCTCCTTTTCTTTTTCTTTCCCCTTCTTTTCTTTTTCTTTCCCCTTCTTTTCTTTTTCTTTCCCCTCCTTTTCTTTTTCTTTCCCCTCCTTTTTCCTTCCCTTCTTTTGTAAACAACTTTTTTTTCTTCTCTCCTTTCCTCCTCCTCTTTTTTTCTCCTTTCCAGTTTTCTTCTTCTTTATCCTACTTTTATTTTTCCTTCCCCCTCCTTTTTCTTCTTCTTTTTTTTTTCACTCTTCTACTTTGCCTCCATCTCCTTTTCACTCTTTTCTCCTTTCACACTTTTTTCTCCTCTCTTTTCCCCCTTTCTCACCTTTTCCTCTCTTTACCTCTTTCCTCAGCTCCTCTTCCCCCTCCCCCAAATTTCTCCCCTTCAGCCCCTTTGTCTCCCTTGCCGGCTTCCCCCCTCACCTTCTGCGCCTGGTCATGGTTGAGCTCGGTGAAGAAGTACGCGAGGAGATGCGAGGCGATCATGGCTCGCTGGGTGCCCGGGGCGGTGGGTACCCAGGGATGTGGGTGCCCGGGGTGGCGGGTGCCGGGTGCGTGCCCGGCGTGCTGTGTTCGCGATGCCCGATGTGTGCCCGGCAGGTCCCCGATGCGTGCCCGGTGCCCGGCGCGCTGTGTTGGCGGTGCCTGGTGATGTGCCCGGTGCCCGGTGCGGTGCCCGGTGATGTGCCCGGTGCCCGGTGCGGTGCTCGGTGCCCGGTGCCCGGTGCTGTGCACGGTTTAGTGCCCGGTGCCCGGTGCTGTGCCCGGTGCTGTGCCCGGTGCTGTGCCCGGAGCGGGTTCGGAGCGGGAGCGGCCCCCAGCAGCTCGCGCCGCGGCCCTCGCGCGCGACAATGTGGCTCATTGAGGAGGTTCCCTGCCCACGGGTGACGTAGCAGCGCCGCCGCCGCTGATTGGCTGAGCCGCGAGGGTGTGTGCCGCGCGCGGGGGGGGGGGTGGGGCCAGGGCGCGCCGCTAGGGGGCGTCCCCGAGGGGAGGGGCAAAGAGGGGGAACGGGGAGGGGGGAGGGGGAATGGGGGAGACTGGGGTGGGGTGCTGGGGGGTGCTGGGGTGAGGTGCCAGGGGGTGCTGGGAGGAATTGGTGTGGGGTGCCGGGAGGCGCTGAGAGAGACTGGTGTGGGGTGCCCCGGGGTGCTGGGGGGAACTGGTGTGGGATGCCGGGGGGCGCTGGGAGATACTGGTGTGGGGTGCCGGGGGGTGCTGGGGGGAACTGGTGTGGGATGCCGGGGGGCGCTGGGAGATACTAGTGTGGGGTGCCCCGGGGTGCTGGGGGGAACTGGTGTGGGATGCCGGGGGGCGCTGGGAGATACTGGTGTGGGGTGCCCCGGGGTGCTGGGGGGAACTGGTGTGGGATGCCGGGGGGCGCTGGGAGATACTAGTGTGGGGTGCCCCGGGGTGCTGGGGGGAACTGGTGTGGGATGCCGGGGGGCGCTGGGAGATACTGGTGTGGGGTGCCGGGGGGTGCTGGGGGGAGCTGGGCTGGGAACCGACTTGGGGGGTACTGGTTGGGACCTGGTGTGGGGTGCCCCGAGGTGCTGGGGGGAACTGGTGTGGGGTGCTGGGGGTTGCCGGGGGGAACTGGTGTGGGGTGCTGGGAGAGACTGGTGTGGGGTGCCGGGGGGTGCCGGGGGGAACTGGTGTGGGGTGCTGGGAGAGACTGGTGTGGGGTGCCGGGGGGTGCCGGGGGGAACTGGTGTGGGGTGCTGGGAGAGACTGGTGTGGGGTGCCCCGGGGTGCTGGGAGAGACTGGTGTGGGGTGCCGGGGGGTGCTGGGGGGAACTGGGCTGGGAACCGACTTGGGGGGTACTGGGGGGGACCTGGTGTGGGGTGCTGGGAGAGACTGGTGTGGGGACTGACTTGGGGGGTACTGGGGTGGGACCTGGTGTGGGGTGCTGGGAGTGCTGTGGGGAACTGGATTCGGGACCGATTGTGGGGTACTGGGGGGGGAACTGGTGTGGGGTAAGTGGGGGTGACTGGGTGGGACTGGACTGAGGCAGTGGAGAGACTGGGGAGAGTAGCAGAGCAGGTGGGGGAGCACTGGGAGGAACTGGTGTGGGTAGCTAGGGGAACTGATGGGGTGTACTGGGGGGCACTGGTGTAGGGTGATGGAGGGTGAACGAAGGTGACTGGAGTGAGGGAGGGGGGAACTGGGAGGTAGATGGGGGAGTACTGGGAGGAACTGGTGTGGGGTGCTGGGGGAGCTACTGGGGGGAAGTGGTGTGGGGAAAGTGGAGGTGACTGAGTGGGACTGGACTGAGGCAGTGGGGAGGGCAGATGGGGGAGTACTGGGAGGAACTGGTGTGGGGTGAATAGGGGTGGCTGGAGTGAAGGAGGGAGGAACTGGGGAGTAGATGGGGGAGTACTGGGAGGAACTGGTGTGGGGTGCTGGGGGAACTGGTGTGGGATGCTGGGGAGAACTGGGGGAAACTGAGCTGGGGACCGATTCGGGGGGCACTGGGGGGGGATAAGTAGGAGGTGAATGAGTGACTGGAGGGAGGGAGAGGGGAACTGGAGACTAATGGGGGAGTACTGGGAGGAACTGGTGTGGGGTGCTGGGGGGTACTGGGGGAAACTGAGCTGAGGACTGCTGGGGCATACTGGGTGGAACTGGTGTGGGGTACTTGGGGGGGAAGGGGAGGGACTGGAGTGAGGTGGAGGTGTGAGGGGCTGGGGGAGTACTGGGAGGAACTGGCATGGGGGACCAGTTAGGGGGTACTGGGAGGTACTGGTGTGGGGTAAGTGGGGGTGAATGAGTAGGGCTGGACTGAGGCAATGTGGGGACTGGGGGGGGCTACTGGGGCAGATGGGGGAGTACTGGGAGGAACTGTTGTGGGGAGCTGGGGGAGCTGCTCTGGGGGCTGATGGGGTGTACTGGGGGGAACTGGGGTGGGGTGAGTAGGGGTGACTGGAGTGGGGGGGGGGGAATGGGGGATAGAGGACTGGGAGAGGAAGATGAGGGAGTACTGAGAGGAACTGGTATGGGGTGCTGGGGGGTACTGGTGTGGGACAGTGAGAGGAACTGGTGTGGGGTGCTAGAGAGTACTGGGGGGAACTGGTGTGGAGTGCCAGAGGGTACTGGAGGGAACTGGTGTGAGGTGCTAGAGGGTACTGGGGGGAACTGGTGTGGGGTGCTGGAGGGTACTGGTGTGGGGTAGTGAGAGTAACTGGTGTGGGGTGTTAGAGGGTGGTGGGGGGTGCCAGAGGGTACTGGGGGGAACTGGTGTGGGGTGCTGGAGGGTACTGGGGGGTACTGGTGTGGGGTACTAGAGGGTACTGGTGTGGGGTAGTGAGAGGAACTGGTGTGGAGTGCCAGAGGGTACTGGGGGGAACTGGTGTGGGGTGCTGTGGGTAGTGCAGGGAACTGCTTTGGGGGCCATTGGGTGTACTGGGGGGAACTGGTGTGAGGTAAGTGGGGGTGACTGGGTGGGACTGGGCTGAGGTAGTGGAGGGATTGGGGGGACCAGCAGGGCAGATGGGGGAGTACTGGGAGGAACTGGGGTGGTAGGGGACCGATGCTGGGGTACTGGGGGGGGGAGTGATGTGGGGCAGGCAGGGGGGAATGAGGAGGCACTGGGTGGGGGTCAGCTGGTGTGAATGGGGCAGACTGGGGGGAACTGGTGCAGGGCAATGAGGAGATGGATGGGAGGGGCCTGGGGGGGACTGGTGAGTGTGGAGCAGTGCGGGGGGGGGGTGGGGAGCAGGAGCGGGGGAGTGCTGGGGAGGTGCGAGTGGACTGGGGGGGGGGAGGGACTGGAGCAGTACTGAGGTGAACTGGTGTGGGGGTGAACAGCATCTGGGGTGGGCACTGGGGGGGTGCAGGGGAGATGACTTGGCAAGGCTGGGGGTGAACTGGGAGGGCTGGGGGTGAACTGGGGGGGGGAGATGGGTGAACTGGGGAGGGGATGGGTGAACTGGGGAGGCTGTGGGTGAACTGGGGGGGCTATGGGTGAACTGGGGGGGGGGGAAATGGGTGAACTGGAGAGGGATGTGTGTGAACTGGGGAGGATGGGTGAACTCGGGGGGCTGTGGGTGAACTTGGGGGGGATAAGGCTATGGGTGAACTGGGGGGGGATGGGTGAACTGGGGAGGCTGTGGGTGAACTGGGGAGACTACTGGTGAGCTGGGGGGGGCTATGGGTGAACTGAAGAGGGGCTGGGTGAACCGGGGGGGTTGTTCATTGGGGGCACAGGGGTGAACTGATGCAGAGCAGCGGAGGGTGAACAGGGTCTGGGGTGGGTACTGGGGAGAGCCGAGCGTGAGTGGACTGGGGGTGGGGGACGTTGTTTGCGCCGCCGAGAGGGTATCCATGCCCCGGGGGTGCACTGGGGACTGAGCTGGTTTGGGGTGCGGGGAGGCTGGGCAGAGGAGTGAACAGCATCTCAGGTGGGCACCGCTGGTGGCGCAGAGGTGCCAAGCGTGGGCGAACCGCGTGGGGGCTGCCCCAGGGTGGTGCACATGAAGCGGGAGGGGATGGGTCGCACAGCTGGGGGGTGCCCGGGGGGGCCGTGCAGAGCAGAGGGGGGCACACACATGTGCCTGTGCCCTCACGTGTGCGGGAACGTGTGCGGGAGAGCGCAGCCCTCTG
This sequence comes from Pogoniulus pusillus, assembly GCF_015220805.1. NCBI lineage: Eukaryota > Metazoa > Chordata > Aves > Piciformes > Lybiidae > Pogoniulus > Pogoniulus pusillus. Next base: position 103,264 of record NC_087305.1, on the reverse strand, counting down.
CACCCGTCAGCCCGCATCCATCAGCCCATGGCCCCCGGCGCTGCCCTGCCGCTGCCACCCCAGCTCCTGCTGCCGCTGCCACCCCAGCTCCTGCTGCCGCTGCCACCCCAGCTCCTGCTGCCGCTGCCACCCCAGCTCCTGCTCCTGCCTCCTGCCTCCTGCCACCCCAGCTCCTGTTCCTGCTGCCACCCCAGCTCCTGCTGCCGCTGCCACCCCAGCTCCTGCTGCCGCTGCCACCCCAGCTCCTGCTCCTGCTGCCACCCCAGCTCCTGCTCCTGCTGCCACCCCAGCTCCTGCTGCCGCTGCCACCCCAGCTCCTGCTCCTGCTGCCACTCCAGCTCCTGCTCCTGCTGCCACCCCAGCTCCTGCTGCCGCTGCCACCCCAGCTCCTGCTCCTGCTGCCACCCCAGCTCCTGCTGCCGCTGCCACCCCAGCTCCTGTTCCTGCTGCCACCCCAGCTCCTGCTCCTGCTGCCACCCCAGCTCCTGCTCCTGCTGCCACCCCAGCTCCTGCTCCTGCTGCCACCCCAGCTCCTGCTGCCGCTGCCACCCCAGCTCCTGCTCCTGCTGCCACCCCAGCTCCTGCTCCTGCTGCCACCCCATCTCCTGCTCCTGCTGCCACCCCAGCTCCTGTTCCTGCTGCCACCCCAGCTCCTGCTCCTGCTGCCACCCCAGCTCCTGCTCCTGCTGCCACCCCATCTCCTGCTCCTGCTGCCACCCCAGCTCCTGTTCCTGCTGCCACCCCAGCTCCTGCTCCTGCTGCCACCCCAGCTCCTGCTGCCGCTGCCACCCCAGCTCCTGCTCCTGCCTCCTGCCACCCCAGCTCCTGCTCCTGCTGCCACCCCAGCTCCTGCTCCTGCCTCCTGCCACCCCAGCTCCTGCTCCTGCTGCCACCCCAGCTCCTGTTCCTGCTGCCACCCCAGCTCCTGCTGCCGCTGCCACTCCAGCTCCTGCTCCTGCTGCCACCCCAGCTCCTGCTGCCGCTGCCACCCCAGCTCCTGCTCCTGCCTCCTGCCACCCCAGCTCCTGCTCCTGCTGCCACCCCAGCTCCTGTTCCTGCTGCCACCCCAGCTCCTGCTGCCGCTGCCACCCCAGCTCCTGCTCCTGCTGCCACCCCAGCTCCTGCTCCTGCTGCCACCCCAGCTCCTGTTCCTGCTGTCACCCCAGCTCCTGCTGCCGCTGCCACTCCAGCTCCTGCTCCTGCTGCCACCCCAGCTCCTGCTCCTGCTGCCACCCCAGCTCCTGCTGCCGCTGCCACCCCAGCTCCTGCTGCCGCTGCCACCCCAGCTCCTGCTGCCGCTGCCACCCCAGCTCCTGCTGCCGCTGCCACCCCAGCTCCTGCTGCCGCTGCCACCCCAGCTCCTGCTCCTGCTGCCACCCCAGCTCCTGCTCCTGCTGCCACCCCAGCTCCTGCTGCCGCTGCCACCCCAGCTCCTGCTCCTGCCTCCTGCCACCCCAGCTCCTGCTCCTGCTGCCACCCCAGCTCCTGTTCCTGCTGCCACCCCAGCTCCTGCTGCCGCTGCCACCCCAGCTCCTGCTGCTGCTGCCACTCCAGCTCCTGCTCCTGCTGCCACCCCAGCTCCTGCTCCTGCTGCCACCCCAGCCCCTGCTCCTGCTGCCACCCCAGCTCCTGCTCCTGCTGCCACCCCAGCTCCTGCTCCTGCTGCCACCCCAGCTCCTGCTGCCGCTGCCACCCCAGCTCCTGCTCCTGCTGCCACCCCAGCTCCTGCTCCTGCTGCCACCCCAGCTCCTGCTCCTGCTGCCACCCCAGCCCCTGCTCCTGCTGCCACCCCAGCTCCTGCTCCTGCTGCCACCCCAGCTCCTGCTCCTGCTGCCACCCCAGCTCCTATTCCTGCTGCCACCCCATCTCCTGCTCCTGCTGCCACCCCAGCTCCTGCTCCCTTCTCCTGCCTCCAGCCCAGCTCCTGTCTCCTGCCTCCACCACTGCTCCCTTCTCCTGCTGCCATCCCAGCTCCCTTCTCCCTGCTCCACTGCTGACCCAAGGGATGAAGCCACAGGAAGGAGCCCAGCAGGGGCTGGAGCCAGTTGAGGCTCCCTGGCTGCAGGAGCCATGCAAAGCCCCCCAGAGGGGTGCTGTGAGGAGCCCAAGAGAGCCAAAGCCATCTGGAGCCAGGTGGAGCCCACAGCCAAGCATCCTGAGGAGCCCAGCAAGAGCTGAAGGCACCGTGAGGAGCTCAGTGAGGGCTGTAGCCAGGTGGAGCCCACATCTGGCTGCCAGGAGGACCCTGCTGGTGGCCAAAGTCATTTGAAACCCTTGCCTGAGTGTCACCAGGAGCCCAATGGGCACCAGTGCTGCCTGAAGCCCCACAAGCAGCTATCACAAGGAGCCCAAGAGGGCTGAAGATGGGCAAAGCCCCATGGCAGGGGGCACAAGAAGCTTGAGGAACACCAGAGCAAGGTCCAAAGCTTCATGAGGGACCCAGAGAGGGCCAAAGCCATGTGAAGGGGTCACAAAGAGCCTGGCAAGGGCCAAAGCCATGTGAAGGTGTCTCAAGGGACCCATCAAGAGCCAGAGCCATGTGGAGGTGCCATAAAGGACCCAACGAGGTCCAAAGCCCTGTGAAGGTGTCATAAGGGCTGCAATGAAGGCTGAAGCCATGTGAAGGTGTCACAAAGGAGCCAGTGAGATCTAAAGCCATATGAAGGTGTCTCAAGGGACCCATCAAGAGCCAGAGCCATGTGGAGGTGCCATGAGTGACCCAAGGAGGGCTGCAGCCACATGAAGGTGCCATGAGTGACCCAAGAAGGGCTGAAGCCACATGAAGGTGCCATGAGTGATCCAAGGAGGGCTGTAGCCATGTGGAGGTGCCATGAGTGACCCAAGGAGGGCTGCAGCCACATGAAGGTGCCATGAGTGACCCAAGGAGGGCTGCAGCCACGTGGAGGTGCCATGAATGACCCAAGGAGGGCTGCAGCCACATGAAGGTGCCATGAGTGACCCAAGGAGGGCTGCAGCCATGTGGAGGTGCCATGAGTGACCCAAGGAGGGCTGCAGCCATGTGGAGGTGCCATGAGTGACCCAAGGAGGGCTGAAGCCACATGAAGGTGCCATGAGTGACCCAAGGAGGGCTGCAGCCACATGAAGGTGCCATGAGTGACCCAAGGAGGGCTGAAGCCACATGAAGGTGCCATGAGTGACCCAAGGAGGGCTGAAGCCACATGAAGGTGCCATGAATGACCCAAGGAGGGCTGCAGCACCGTGGAGGTGCCATGAGTGACCCAAGGAGGGCTGCAGCACCCTGGAGGTGCCCCTGGGAGCCCGACGAGGGCCCTGGCACGTCCCGCGCGCCGCAGCCCATCTGCCGCTGCCGCCTGCCAGCAGAGCCGGTCCCAGCCGCCCCGGGGCAGGAGTTGCCCAACCTGTCTGCCCGCTCCCCGCCGGCTCTCCCAACCAGTTCTGAGCAGCTGCAGCTCCTCACCGCCTCCCCCTTGTCCCATGGCTTTCCAAGGGGTCATTTACATCACTTTGTCAAGGGATGGAAGCTGCAGTTCAAAGGGAGGGGAGCTGGGGAGAGCCAAGCAGAGCAGGCAGAGGGATGGAGCTGTGCCAACCCTGCTGCCAGGCTCCTCCTGGGCATGCCAGTCCCGACCTCTGCCCCCCCAGCATGTCCTGGCTTTCCATTGAGGCCCCATCTCAGCAGCTGATCTGCTTTTTGGGTGTGCCTACACTTCCATTCCCCCTCTCAGCCAGTCCTGGTCGGGGTTTTTCTTTGGCTAAAGTCCCAAATTCTCAGCGGTTAAGAAGTAATGAAAGCAGCACCGAGCCTAAAAAACAGCTGGGCACAACTGGGCACAGCTGCCCACCAGCCCCACCTGCCTCCTGAGCCAGCTGGGTGAAGGGCAGTAGCTGTGTGTGCAGAATGAAGACTCTGCCTCCTCCTTCTGCCCTGCTCAGCAGCTTGCTTCACCTCCACCAAAACTCAGTTCAAGGAGGATGATGCCCAAAAAGTCAATGCCTTTGCCTGGCAATGCCCTGCTGAGGATAAGGCAGAAGGAGTTGGGCTCAAGTCTGTGGATTCCACTACAAAGAGCTGGGTGGGAAAGGGTTTTCTGGGGGTTACAAACATAGTATCATGGAATAGGTTGGGAAAGGACCTCAAAGAGCATCCAGTGCCAACCTCCTGCCATGGGCACAGCTCCCACCAGCACAAGGTGCTAAAGGACTCATCCAGCCTGGCACTGAACACCTCCAGGGAGGTTGTGGAGCACAGAAGCACCCAATGTGATCTTTGATCACATTGGGTGCTTCTGTGCTCCACAACCTCCCTGGCAAACCTATGCCAGGGTCTCACCACCCTCAACCTCTGCCAGGCTCTCCTCATCCTCCCTCTCACCAATCTCTCCCCTCTCCCAGCTCAAATCCATTCTCCTTCCTCTTGCCACTCCCAGCCCTTGCCCAAAGTCCCTTCCAGCTCTCCTGCAGCCCCTTCAGGCACTGCAAGCTGCTCTCAGCTCTCCCTGCAGCCTTCTCCAGCCTGAGCAGCCTCAACTCTGCCAGCCTGTGCCCACAGGGGAGGTTCTGCAGCCTCTGCTCCTCTCTGTGGCCTCTTCTGGAGCCTCTCCAGCAGCTCCAGGTCCTTCTTGTGCTGGGGTGGGGGCAGAGCTGGAGGCAGTGCTGCAGGTGGGGGCTGAGCAGAGCAGAGCAGAGAGGCAGAATCCCCTCCCTGTGCTGCCAGCTCAGGCTTCTTTCACTGCAGCCCAAGATGAGATGTTTTTGTTTGGGGGTTTTGGGTTTGGTTTGGGGTTTTTTGTTGGTTTATTTGGTTGGTTTGGGGTAGGTTGGGGTATTATTTTTTTAGGGGGTGTGGGGGGGTTAATTTGTTTGTGGTTTGGGGTTTTTTTGTTTGGGTTTTTTTTAGACTCACAGAACCACAGAATCACAGAAGCAGGCAGGGTTGGAAGGGAGCACAAGGAGCAGCCAGTGCCAACCCCTGCCATGCCCAGGGACACCCTACCCTAGAGCAGGCTGCACACAGCCTCAGCCAGCCTGGCCTCAAACACCTCCAGCCATGGGGCCTCAACCCCCTCCCTGGGCAACCCATTCCAGCCTCTCACCACTCTCCTGCTCAACAACTTCCTCCTCACCTCCAGCCTCACTCTCCCCACCTCCACCTTTGCTCCATTCCCCCCACTCCTGCCACTCCCTCACAGCCTCAAAAGTCCCTCCCCAGCTTTTTTGGAGCCCACTTCAGCTCCTGGCAGGCCACAAGAAGGTCCCCTGGGAGCCTCCTCTGCTGCAGCCTGCACAGCCCCAACTCTTTCAGGCTGTGCTCACAGCAGAGCTGCTGCAGCCTCTGAGCATCCTCCTGGCCCTGCTTGTTGGTGCTGGTTGTTGGTTGTGTTTGGTGGTGTTGGTGGTTTGGGTTGTTTGTGGGGGGTTTTGGTGGTGGTGGTTGGTGGTGATGGTTTGAGTTGGTGGTGGTAGTGGTTTTGGTTGCTGGTGGTGATGGTTTTGGTTGGTGGTGGTGGTTTGGGTTAGTGGTGGTGGTGGTTTGGGTTGGTGCTGGTGGGTTTTGGTTGTTATTGGTGGTAGCTTTGGTTGTTGGTGATGGTTTGGGTTATTACTGATGGTGGTTTTGGGTGGTGGTGGTGGTGGTTTTGGCTGCTGCTGGTGGTGGTTTTGGTTGTTAGTGGTGGTGGTTTGGGTTGTTATTGGTGGTGGTTTTGGTTGTTGGTGGTGGTGGTTTTGGTTGTTATTGGTGGTGGTTTTGGCTGGTGGTAGTTTTGCTTGTTAGTGGTGGTGGTTTTGGTTGTTAGTGGTGGTGCTTTGGGTTGTTACTGGTGGTGGTTTTGGCTGGTGGTGGTGTTGGTGGTTTTGGTTGTTGCTGGTGGTGGTTTTGGTTGTTGCTGGTGGTGGTTTGGGTTGGTGGTGGTGGTGGGTTTGGCTGCTGCTGGTGATGGTTTTGATTGTTACTGGTGATGGTTTTGGTTGTTACTGGTGATGGTTTGGGTTGTTACTGGTGGTGGTTTTGGTTGTTGGTGGTGGTGGTTTGGGTTGTTGCTGGTGTTGGTGGTTTGGGTTGTTACTGGTGGTGGTTTGGGTTGTTGTTGGTGGTGGTTTGGGTTGTTGCTGGTGTTGGTGGTTTGGGTTGTTACTGGTGGTGGTTTGGGTTGTTGGTGGTGGTGGTTTGGGTTGTTGTTGGTGGTTTTGGTTGTTGTTGTTGGGTTTGGCTGCTGCTGATGGTGGTTTGGGTTGTTACTGGTGGTGGGTTGGGTTGTTGTTGTTGGGTTTGGCTGCTGCTGGTGATGGTTTTGATTGTTACTGGTGATGGTTTGGGTTGTTACTGGTGATGGTTTGGGTTGTTACTGGTGATGGTTTGGGTTGGTGGTGGTGATGGTTTGGGTTGTTACTGGTGGTGGTTTTGGTTGTTACTGGTGATGGTTTTGGTTGTTACTGGTGATGGTTTGGGTTGTTACTGGTGGTGGTTTTGGTTGTTACTGGTGATGGTTTGGGTTGTTACTGGTGGTGGTTTTGGTTGTTACTGGTGATGGTTTGGGTTGTTACTGGTGGTGGTTTTGGTTGTTACTGGTGGTGGTTTGGGTTGTTACTGGTGATGGTTTGGGTTGTTACTGGTGGTGGTTTGGGTTGTTACTGGTGATGGTTTGGGTTGTTACTGGTGGTGGTTTTGGTTGTTACTGGTGATGGTTTGGGTTGTTACTGGTGATGGTTTGGGTTGTTACTGGTGATGGTTTGGGTTGTTGGTGGTATTGGTGGTTTTGGTTGTTAGTGGTGGTGGTTTGGGTTGTTACTGGTGATGGTTTAGGTTGCTGGTGGTGATGGTTTGGGTTGTTACTGGTGATGGTTTGGGTTGTTACTGGTGATGGTTTGGGTTGTTGGTGGCGTTTTTGGCTGTTGTTGTTGTTTGGTGGTGATGGTTTGGGTTTGTTACGGGGGGAGCTGGTTTGGGGGGGGGGGGTGTTGGTGGTGTCCAAGCCACATTTCGTAACCCCTTTCACGTAACCAACCCGAAACCCTCAACCTTCCCGAGCCTTCCCTCCCCGCCGCTCCGCACGGGCTTGCAGAGGGCTCCGGCGGCGCTTTAATGCCGCATTCCTTAGCAGGAGGAAGCGGCCGGGGGCGGGCAGCGATGTTAGCCCCAGCCCTAATTTGGCTAATGAGATCCTTTCAAGGTGAGCGACCGCGCTCCTGACGGCGTCCGAGCTTCAAAGGAACGGCCGTGCCCGGCGGCACCGGCAGTGCCCGGCGGCACCGGCAGTGCCCGGCGGCACCGGCAGCCGGAGAGCATCCCGAGGTCCTAAGGCTTGCTCCGGAGCCAACCTGACACCCCCTCTCCCCCGCCCCGTGGCACAGGCTTGGATGCCACAGCTGTGAGGAGCATCTTTGGTCCCCCCCCTCGGTTCAAGAGGGACATGGAACTGCTGGAGGGAGCTCAGCGCAGGGCTGCAGAGATGCTGAAGGGAATGGAACAGCTCTGTCGGGAGCAGAGCCTGAGGAGCTGGGGCTGGGAGCTTGGAGGGGGCTGAGAGGTGACCTCAGCAGTGGTTAAAAGATGTGCAGGTGAGTGGCAGGAGGCTGGAGCCAGCTCTGCCCAGCGGTGCCCACTGACAGCACAGGGGCAATGGTGCAAGCTGAGGCAGAGGAAGTCTCATTTAGACATGAGGAGGAATTTGTGCCCTGGGAGGGTGCCAGAGCCCTGGCACAGGCTGCCCAGGGGGGCTGTGGAGTCTCCCCCTCTGGAGATATTCAACCCTTGCCTGGATGTGTTGCTGTGTGACCTGCTCTGGGTGCTGCTGCTCTGGCAGGGGTTGGACTGGATGAGCTCTGGAGCTCCCTCCCAGCCCCTGGCACTCTGAGTCTGTGATTCCATGAGTTGGGGATGTTCACAGGATCACAGGAGGTTAGGGGTTGGAAGGGACCTCCAGAGATCTTTGAGTCCAACACCTCCCCCACCCCCTCCCCGCCAGAGCACGGCCCTAGAATCTAGCACAGGTCGCACAGGAGCACATCCAGACAGGGCTGGAAAGGCTCCAGAGAAGGAGACTTCAGCCTGGAGAAGAGGAGGCTGAGAGGAGACCTTCTGGATCTCTGCAGCTCCCTGAAAAGAGGCTGGAGCCAGGTGGGGGTTGGGCTCTGCTCCTTAGCTTCAGGTGATAAAAAAGGAGAGGAAATGGCCTGGAACTGTGCCAGGGGAGGCTTAGGTTGGAGATGAGGCAAAATGTCTCTGCTGCAAGAGTGGCCTGGGACTGGCAGAGGCTGCCCAGGGAGGTGATGGAGTCCCCATGCCTGCAGGTGTGCAAGAACCCTGTGGCCTTGGCACCTATGCCCATGGTTTGGTGCCCACGGTGGGGCTGGGCTGATGTTGGCCTGGATGACCTCAGAGGCTTCTCCACCCCAACTAACTCCATGGTTCCCTGGTTGTGTGGTGAGAGGAGATGGCACCAGAGGGGGGTGATCAGGTTGGGTATTGGGCAAAGTTTCTTCAGCCAAAGGGTCGCTGGGCACTGGCACAGGCTGCCCAGGGAGGTGGTGGAGTGCCCAACCCTGGTGGGTGCTTAAAAGCTGTTTGGATGAGGAGCTCAGGGCCATGGTCCAACAGCTGGGAGCTGTCAGGGCATGGGTGGGCTCCATGACCTTAAGGTCTTTTCCACCCAGGTGATTCTGTGAGTGCTGCTGCCCAGGGGGAGGGGATTTTGGGGACTCCCCCACCCCAGGGAGATAGGTTGGAAACCTGACAAGGGTTGTGTATGGGGGTGGGGAGGGGAAGGGAAACTGAGGCACTGCCTGGGATGGGGGAACCAGCCCTGGCACATCCAAATCTTCCAGGCAGCTGAGCAGCCAGGCTTAATCCTGCAGCTGGAGCAGCTCCAGCAGAGGCCATCACCTGCCCCCTGAGTCACTGCTGCCTCCCTGGCTGCTCCACATAGTTTCCTTTGACACACTCACACGTCCCCAGCGACCCCAGGGGCAGCAGGGTGACAGCAGGGTGACAGCAGTGACCACTTATTTACCCTGCCTGCTCACCCCCTGCACAGGAAACCTTCAGCTCAGTCAGACCCAGCCCTTGGCTCAGGGCTGGCAGCACAGAACCGGTCTGAGGACTTCTCAGCACCTGACCCTGAGGCTGAGCTGGGCCAAAAGCTGAGGGGGTGCCCATCCCACAGCTCTCTGCAGAGCTGGGAGGAGGAGTAAGGAGGATGTTGCTCAGCCTGGGCTGAGGGGTGGGTTTGGCTGTGCATCCTTCTGTCCTACTGCTGCGCCTCTGAGCTCGCTTCGTAGCCCCAGAAAGGTTTGTAGCCGTCAAATGGATTGGGTTGGAAAGGACCTGCAAGGTCATCCAGTGCCAAACTCCTGCCATGGGCACAGCTCCCACTAGCACAGGGTGCTAAAGGACTCATCCAGACTGGCACTGAACACCTCTAGGGAGGTCGTGGAGCACAGAAGCACCCAACGTGATCGAAGATCACGTTGGGTGCTTCTGTGCTCCACGACCTCCCTGGCAAACCTGTGCCAAGGTCTCACCACCCTCAACCTCTGCCAGGCTCTCCCCACCCTCCCTCTCACCAATCTCTCCCTCTCCCAGCCCAAATCCATTCTCCTTCCTCCTGCCACTCCCAGCCCTTGCCCAAAGTCCCTCCCCAGCTCTCCTGCAGCCCCTTCAGGCACTGCAAGCTGCTCTCAGCTCTCCCTGCAGCCTTCTCCAGCCTGAGCAGCCTCAACTCTGCCAGCCTGTGCCCACAGGGGAGGTTCTGCAGCCTCTGCTTCTCTCCGTGCCCTCCTCTGGAGCCTCTCCAGCAGCTCCAGGACCTTCTTGTGCTGGAGGCAGTGCTGCAGGTGGGGGCTGAGCAGAGCAGAGCAGAGCAGAGGGGCAGAATCCCCTCCCTGTGCTGCTGCTCTCCCTGCTCTGCCTGCAGCCAGCACAGGCTGGCTCTGGGCTGCCAGGGACCAGTGCTGGCTCCTGGGCACTTTGTCCCCACCTGGCACCCCCAAGGCCTTCCCCTCCAGGCTGTTCTCAGCCACTCCTCACCCAGCCTGGATTTGTGCCTAGGATCATTTCCAACCTACCCACCCTGAAACCTGCAGCCACATCCCAGGGCTGCCCTCCCACCCCAAGCTGCCAGCCCTCTGCAGAGCAGCCAGAGGGATTCTCCATCCCAGCACTGGGAAGCAGAGGGTCCCAGGCTGAGCCACCCTGAGCTTCTCCAGCTCAGCCTCCCCACCTCACACAACTGGGCTAATCCCTGTTCCACAGACAGAGAAGGGGAGATTAGATTAGATTAGATTAGAGGGAGCCAACTAATTTTAACCTCCTCATGTCCCAGGCCCTGCTCTGCTTCTCACCTTCCTTGCCTCAAACCTTTTGTTGCCTTCAAAGCCACCAGGAGAGCAAATGAGGTTTGGTTGGGAAGTGGTACCCAAGTGCCAGGTGTGAAGAGGATGTGTGGGTGAGCCCTGGAGGGCACTGGACCTCTGCCAGGAGGGAACTGGTGGTGGTGCTGGTGGTTGCCCTCCACTGCTGATGGTTGGAAAGGACCTCCAGAGGTCATCCAGTCCAACCTCCCCCCCCCTCCTCCTGCCAAGCAGCATCACTCAGAGGAGTTCCCACAGGAAGGCATCCAGGTGGGGTTGGAAAGCCTCTGGAGAAGGAGACTCCACAACCTCTCTGGGCAGCCTGCCCCAGGGCTCTGTCACCCTCACTGCAAAGAAGTTTCTCTTCCTGCTGAGCTGAAACCTTCTCTGGTGCAGTTTGGAGCTGTTGCTCCTTGGCTTACTGCTGCTGAGCACCAGACAGAGCTTGGCCCCAGCCACTGCCCCCCAGCCCTCAGCCCACATTGCTCAGATCTCCTCTCAGCCTTCTCCTCTCCAGGCTCAGCAGCCTCAGGGCTCTCAGCCTCTCTCCACAGGGGAGATGCTCAACTCCCTTAGTCAAGTCACCCTGCACTGCTGATGGCCATGGCAATGTCCACCCTGCACTGCTGATGCCCACCTTGCACTGCTGCTGACCACCCTCCACTGCTGATGCCCACCCTCCACTGCTGATGCCCACCTTGCACTGCTGATGCCCACCCTCCACTGCTGATGCCCACCTTGCACTGCTGATGCCCACCCTCCACTGGTCATAGTCACTCTCCACTGCTGATGCCCACCTTGCACTGCTGCTGACCACCCTGCACTGCTGCTGACCACCCTGCACTGCTGATGCCCACCTTGTACTGCTGCTGACCACCCTGCACTGCTGATGCCCGTCCTGCACTGCTGATGCCCACCCTGCACTGCTGCTGACCACCCTGCACTGCTGATGCCCGTCCTGCACTGCTGATGCCCACCCTGCACTGCTGCTGACCACCCTGCACTGCTGATGCCCGTCCTGCACTGCTGCTGACCACCCTGCACTGCTGCTGACCACCCTCCACTGCTGATGCCCACCCTGCACTGCTGATGCCCACCCTCCACTGCTGATGCCCACCCTGTGTTGCTGATGCCCACCCTGCACTGCTGCTGACCACCCTCCATTGGTCATAGTCACTCTCCACTGCTGATGCCCACCCTGCACTGCTGCTGACCACCCTGCACTGCTGATGCCCACCCTGCACTGCTGCTGACCACCCTCCATTGGTCATAGTCACTCTCCACTGCTGATGCCCACCCTCCACTGCTGCCAACCACCCTCCACCTTGGGGACACCTTGGTTCCCACACAGCCTGCCCTGCCCAGCAGTGGGATCCTCAGCAGGAGCAGGGCCAGTGCCAGGGCTAGGTCCAGCCTGCCCTGCCCAGCTTCTGCTGTCCCTCTGCCTCCTGCTGAGTTACCAGGACGTGAGCCTGACCTTTGCTTTGTCCCCTGCCCTGACCTCCTCCGTGGCGGTGCCAGCCTGAGCTCGCAGCTTACCCAGCTGCCAGGAGCCTGCCAGCTCCACCAGACAGCTGCTGAGCTGAGGGCACAGCAGATGCCTCCCAGGACCAGCCCAGGACCAACCTCACAGACAGGGAGAGGACACATCTGAGGCATTTGCATCACCTGCAAGGTCCCCAGACCCTGGAGGGAGGCGTCAGGAAGGGCATGACCCAGTTTAGGGAGAGCTGAGGACCATCCCACATCCCAAAGGAGATCTCAGGGTTGGCAGGGCTGTGCTGGCACTGGGCGAGCCTGGCACACCTCTGAGGTCAAAAGTGCCATCCAGGACACAGGATCTTGAGTCACCCTGGGATGAATGAGTCCCTCCTGTGGCACTTTCTCAATCGCAGTGGAAGGAGGAGGTTTCTCCGGGCACTTTCCTGCCTGCTGGCAGAGCTGAGGCACTGCCACCTCCTGTGCCACCAAGCTCATGTCCCCAGTGTCTTTAAGCACACATCCCTGATGCCCCTGAGCTCATCTCCCTGGTGCCACTGAGCACACACAAAGTGCACTTACCTCATGTCCTTGGTGCCACAAAGTGCACATCCCCAGTGGCACCAAACTCACCCAGTGGCACCTAGCACACATCCCCAGTGCCACTGAGCACACAGCCCTGGTGCCACCAAGATCATATTCCCAGTGCCACCAAGATCATGCCCCTGGTGCCACTGAGTCATTCCCCCAGTCTCAACTAATGCACATCCCCAGTGCCACCAAACTCACCCAGTGTCACCTAGCACACATCCCCAGTGCCACTGAGCACACAGCCCTGGTGCCACCAAGATCACATCCCCACGGCCACCAAGATCATGCCCCTGATGCCACTGAGCTCATGCCCCCAGTGTCAACTCATGCACATCTCCAGTGCCACCTTGCTCAAGTCCCCAGTGCCACCAAACTCATGCCCCCAGTGTCAACTCATGCACATCTCCAATGTCATAGAGCACACACCCCTGGTGCCACCAAGATCACATCCCCACTGCCACCAAGATCGTGCCCCTGATGCCACTGAGCTCATGCCCCCGGTGTCAACTCATGCACATCTCCAGTGCCACCAAACTCATGCCCCCAGTGTCACCTAGCACACATCCTCAGTGTCATCAAGCACACACCCCTGGTGCCACCAAGATCACATCCCCACTGCCACCAAGATCATGCCCCTGATGCCACTGAGCTCATGTCCCCAGTCTCAACTAGTGCACATCCCCAGTGTCACCATACTCATGCCCCCGGTGCCACCAAACTCATGCCCCCAGTGTCAACTCATGCACATCCCCAATGTCATGGAGCACACACCCCTGGTGCCACCAAGATCACATCCCCACTGCCACCAAGCTCATGCCCCTGGTGCCACTGAGCTCATGCCCCTGGTATCACTAAGCTCATTCCCCCAGTCTCAACTCATGCACATCCCCACTGCCACCTTGCTCACATCCTCAGTGCCACCAAACTCATGTCCCCAGTGCCACCAAACTCATGACCCCGGTGTCACCTAGCACACATGCCCAGGGTCATGGAGCACACAGCCCTGGTGCCACCAAGATCATATCCCCAGTGCCACCAAGATCGTGCCCCTGGTGCCACTGAGCTCATGCCCCCAGTCTCAACTCATGTATATCCCCAGTGCCACCAAACTCATGCCCCCAGTGCCACCTAGCACACATGCCCAGGGTCATGGAGCACACATCCCTGGTGCCACCAAGATCACATCCCCACTGCCACCAAGATCATGCCCCTGGTGCCACTGAGCTCATGCCCCTGGTGCCACTGAGCTCATGCCCCCAGTGTCAACTCATGCACATCCCCAGTGCCACCTTGCTCATGTCCTCAGTGCCACCAAGCACATTGCCCTGATGCCACCAAGCTCAAGTCCCTGATGCCAATGAGGCAATGCTGGGGCATGGCAGGATGAGCAGCAGTGGGCAGGGCACTGCTGGGTGCTGGAGGTTTTTCTGTCACCCTCCCCCGTGGGAGCCCTGAGCTCTGGGTGCCAGCAAGCTGAGGGCATTTGCAGCCTGTGCCCAGTGTGCAGTTGCTGTTTCTTCCCCTGACCCAAAGGGTTTGGCTGCCCAGAGGGTCCCCTGGCTCCCAGAGCTGGCTTGCAGGGTGCCATCCTGGAGCATGCTGGCAGTGAGATGACTCTGCCAGCCCCAGCAAAGTGCTCCTGGTCCGTGGCCACCTCCAGCCTAGGCTGGGTGCTGAGTTGGTCCTCAAGCCCCAGCCAGCAGAAGGAGAAACTTGGGAATTCTCTAGCTCCAGCAGGATGCTGGAGGGAAGGAGCATGGAGGTGAAGCTGAAGGCTGGGGACAAGCCCAGGGACTGAGCTGGAGCCAAATCCTGCCTCTGAATCCCTTCCCAGACCTCTGCCTCTGCCGATCCCTCTGAACCGCTTCCCACCCAGCACCGATCGGGGGAACGATCCCCAAACTGAGAGTCAGGAGCAGAGCTACGGCAGGAGCCCACCCCCCAGCCCTGCCAGGCTCACGGGGACCAGTGCCCACATCACCGGGCACAGCCACGTGCGGGGAGGGCTGCGCCTCCCAACCTGCCCTCGGCGTCTGGTGAGATGCAGTCAGAGCCAGCGAGGGGCAGCCTCCAAAACCCGGATCCTCATCCCGCAGCCCAGGCACTGCCACTCTCCCAGCCCTTCCCGTGCTCAGCCAGGGGTTGGGAACGAGAAACAGGGGTGGAGGGGTTGGGGGGGGTCAACATTTTCCAGCAAAGGTGGGTTTGAAGCAGCAAACAGCTGCCGAGGCTGCGGGGAAGAGCTGCCCTGGCAGGGACACTTCCCAGGGGCTGCTGGTGGAGGAGCTGCCAGGCGGTGCCATGCTCAGGGTGGGTGCTCAGCATCCTGCCAGGGAAACATTGCTGCTCCCTTGGCTGGGAAGAGCAATCCCAAAGCTCATCCCACAGCCTGGCTGGCTGTGCCCAGGGCACAGGAGCAGAGCCAGGCTCTGCCCTGCACCTTTGCTCACCCCTAAGCAGCATCTCGCAGCTCCTCCCGGGGCTGACCACGTCTCAGGGTCCCTGCTCGCCTCTTCCCCTCGGTTCACGTCGCCAGGCACAACTCAGCCCAAGTGTTTAATCCCTCCTCACTTCCACACCACTCCCCTTGGCTCAGGGCTGGCAAACCCTTCTCCTTCACCCTTCCAAGAGTTATCCCACCAGCATCCATCCCACCAGCATCCATCCCACCAGCATCCATCCCACCAGCGTCCATCCCACCAGCATCCATCCCACCAGCATCCATCCCACGATCCCAGCAGTGAGCCTCCTTCCGACCAGAGAAGCTCACCTCAAATCCCTTCTCAGCGGAGCCGTCACAGCTCCTTCACCAGCTACGAGGAGCAAAGCAACTCCCAAACCCCCAAGACAGGGAAGAAAATGCCCAATCCAGGGGAGAAATTCTCCAATCCAGGGGAGAAAATCCCCAAACCAGGGGAGAAAATCCCCAATCCAGGGAAGAAATTGCTCAATCCAGAGAAGAAAATCCCCAAATCAGGAGAGAAATCCCCCAATCCAGGGAAGAAATTCCCCAATCCAGGGGAGAAAATCCCCAATACAGGGGAGAAAATCCCCAATCCAGGGAAGAAATTGCCCAATCCAGGGGAGAAAATCCCCAAACCAGGGAAGAAATTGCCCAATCCAGAGAAGAAAATCCCCAAACCAGAAGAGAAAATCCCCAAGCCAGGGGAGAAAATCCCCAACCCAGGGAATAAATTCCCCAATCCAGGGGAGAAAATCCCCAACCCAGGGAAGAAATTCCCCAATCCAGGGGAGAAAATCCCCAATCCAAGGAAGAAATTGCCCAATCCAGAGAAGAAAATCCCCAAACCAGGAGAGAAATCCCCCAATCCAGGGAAGAAATTGGCCAATCCAGGGAATAAATTCCCCAATCCAGGGGAGAAAATCCCCAATACAGGGAAGAAATTCCCCAATCCAGGGGAGAAATTCCCCAATCCAGGGAAGAAATTGACCAATCCAGGGAAGAAATTGCCCAATCCAGGGGAGAAAATCCCCAAACCAGGAGAGAAAATCCCCAATCCAGGGGAGAAAATCCCCAACCCAGGGAATAAATTCCCCAATCCAGGGGAGAAAATCCCCAACCCAGGGAAGAAATTGCCCAATCCAGGGGAGAAATTCCCCAATCCAGGGAATAAATTCCCCAATCGAGGGGAGAAAATCACCAAACCAGGGAAGAAATTCCCCAATCCAGGGGAGGAAATTCTCAAACCAGGGGAGAAAATGTCCAATCCAGGGGAGAAATTCCCCAACCCAGGGGAGAAATTCCCCAATCCAGGGGAGAAAATGCCCAATCTAGGGAAAAAATTCCCCAATCCAGGGGAGAAAATCCCCAAAGCAGGGGAGAAATTCCCTAATCCAGGGAAGAAAATGCCCAATCTAGGGAAGAAATTCCCCAATCCAGGGGAGAAAATCCCCAAGCCAGGGGAGAAACTGCTCAATCCAGGTGAGAAAATCCCTAATCCAGGGAGAAGATCCCCAATCCATGGAAGACAATCCCTAATCCAAGGAGAAGATCCCCAATCCATGGAAGACAATCCCTAACCCAGGGAGAAAATCCCCTTACCTGGGCAAAGTCCTCCTCGCCCATCCCGTCCTCCTCGTGGTCGGACATCCTCCTCGGAGCAGCCAGGATGGTTTGCTGGAGCTGGAACCTTGTGCTCCACCAGGAGCTAGGACCGGGAGGGCTTTATCACCTCTGATCCCTGCGGAGGAAGATGCTGCGTGGCAGCGCCGAGGTCATTGGCTGGGCACGGCAGGGATAAAAATAGGACCTGAGTGGCACCGGAGTAATCCTGGAGCCAGGGGGAGAGCCTGGAGGGGCTGCCTGGCTGGGAGGGTGGCAGTGATGCTGCTGCCTTTGGGCTCCTCGGGTCCCACACCTCACTGCCACCCCCACCACGCTGTGGCTCCTCGATTGGAGCAGCCCATAGGGTGCCCCTTCACCCCCACCCCCCCTCCACGATGCCCTGTGCCCGTGGGAGGGTGACCTGGGAGGGAGCTTTGGCCTCGTCCCTCAGTGCTGAATCCTCTCTCTCTGCTGGGGAGGGTGGTAGGGGGTGGGGGAGGATGGATGTGCTTGGAGGGGCTGAAAGCTTTGCACCCTGCTGGGTCTTTACGGCGGCCCCCAACCCTGGTGCCACCCTCGGGGGCCCAGGGACGGTGCCAGCCCACGTGCCCGCGCACGTGTGGGCGTTGCGTGTGCAATGTGGGGCAGGGACATGTGTGCCACCCACACGACTCTGACCCAGCGCAGGGCTTAGCCGGGCTCTGCAGGCATCCTCACCTGCGGGGGCTCCTCCACTTCGGCAGAGCTCTTTTTTGGGTGGGTGGGTGGGGGTCTCCCTAAAGAATCCCTCCCAAAACGCCAGGCTGGGGGTGAAAGGGTTGGGGAAGAGCTGCTGCGGTGACCTGGTTGCACCCCCTCCCTGGCTCCATCCCTACGTGACTGACGTGACTGTGCACATCGAGTCCCCTCTCCCTGCTGCTCCTGCTGCTGCTGCTGCTGCTGGAGAGATGCTGCCAGGCAAAGAGGTTTAAGGTCGATGCACAATGTTAATTCTACCCAGCAGCTTATCCAGCTCCCGAGGCTGGGCAGCCCTGGCAGCAACCAGCGCTCAGCCAGAAGAGGCAGGGCAGGAATTGCCTCCGGGAGAAGGGGGATGGAGCTGCGTTCCCGGGTGCCTCTGGCTGGGGGTGCTGAGGAGAAGAGGCAAGGCTCGTTTGGGAAGGAAGCAAGAGCCTCTGCCTGGGCTCTGGAACTGCTGAAGCTTAAACCTAGACCTAAATCTTAGTCCAACCTCTAAGCTTTGCATCTGTGCTGGTTGGGGAGTGAGGCAGAGCTGAACCCCAGCCCTAGACCTGTCCCCTGTCCTCATTCTGGTCCTTGTCCCCTATCCCATCTTTGTCCCCATCCCTGTTCTTATCCCTGTTGCTGTTTCTATCCTATCCCTGTCCCCATCCTGCTCCCTATCCCTATCCCATCCCTGTCACTGTCCTTATCCCATCCCTGTCCCCATTCTGGTCCCTATCTCTGTCCCTATCCCATCCCCTGTCCCTATCCCATCCCTGTCCCCATTCTGGTCCCTATCCTTGTCCCTGTCCCCATCCCTGTCCCCATTCTGGTCCCTATCCTTGTCCCTGTCCCCATTCTGGTCCCTATCCTTGTCCCTGTCCCTATCCCATCCCTGTCCCCATTCTGGTCCCTATCCCTGTCCCTACCCCATTCCTGTTCCTGTCCCTGTCCCATTCCCATCCCTATCCCATCCCTGTCCCCATCCTGGTCCCTGTCCCTATCCCATTGCTCTCCCTCATCTCAACACCATCTCTGTCTCCATTCTGGTCCCTGTTCCTGTTCCATCCCTATCCCTAACTCTTCCCCATCATATTCCTGTCCTCATTCCCATCCACATCTGTTCTTGTCTTTATTCCTGATCTCTTCCCCACTCCATCTTATTCCATCTCTGTCTCCATCTCTGTGCCCACTCTGATCCCTAACCCATCCCTGTTCTCATCCCCATACCATCTCCATCCCTCTCCTTGCCCCATCACTGTCCCCATCCCCTCTCTCCATCCTAGTGCCTCTGTCTATCCTGTCCTTAACTCCATCCTTCTTCTTGTCACTGTCCCCATCCTTATCTCACACACATCCCTTCCCTGTCCCCATCCCCATCCCTATCTCTCACATCCCTTCCCTGTCCCTGTCCCCATCCCCATCCCTATCTCACCCACATCCCTTCCCTGTCCCCACCCCTATCTTTCCCACATCTCTTCCCTGTCTCTGTCCCCATTCCCATCCCCATCCCTATCTCACCCACATCCTTTCCCTGTCCCTGGTCCCATCCCCATCCCTATCTCACCCACATCCCTTCCCTGTCCCCATCCCCATCCCTATCTCTCACATCCCTTCCCTGTCCCCATCCCCATCCCTATCCCTATCTCACCCACATCTCTTCCCTGTCCCCATCCCCATCCCTATCTCACACACATCCCTTTCCCTGTCCCCACCCCTGTCTCACCCACATCTCTTCCCTGTCCCTGTCCCCATTCCCATCCCCATCCCTATCTCACCCACATCCTTTCCCTGTCCCCACCCCTATCTTTCCCACATCTCTTCCCTGTCCCTGTCCCCATTCCCATTCCCATCCCTATCTCACCCACATCCCTTCCCTGTCCCCACCCCTGTCTCACCCACATCTCTTCCCTGTCCCTGTCCCCATCCCCATCCCTATCCCTATCTCACCCACATCCCTTCCCTGTCCCCACCCCTGTCTCACCCACATCTCTTCCCTGTCCCTGTCCCCATCCCCATCCCTATCCCTATCTCACCCACATCCTTTCCCTGTCTCTGGTCCCATCCCCATCCCTATCTCACCCACATCCCTTCCCTGTCCCTGTTCCCATCCCCATCCCTATCTCACTCACATCTCTTCCCTGTCCCTGTCCCCCATCCCCTCCCCAGCACCTCTGTTCTACCCCAGTCCTCATCTCCTTCCCTATCCCATTGCCACCCCTGTCTCGGTCCCTGTCCCCGTCTCATCCCCAGCCCCAGGGCGCTCGCTCAGCGCTGACAGCCCAGGACTGAGCCAGTCCCGGGGCTGGCTGCTGAGGGCTGCTGGCAGCCAGGACCCAGCCCCACCAGGAGCCGCTGCCTGGCAGCCCCTGCCGCATGCAAGGCTGGGCTGAGCTTGGCAATTCCTCCAGCTGACGGAAACCTCCTTTTATCTCCAAAGATTCCTTGGACGAGGAAAACTCCGGCTGGAAAACTCCGGGCTGGGATCCTCCCTCCCTCCCTCCACCGCCTTTCACAAGGAGACTTCTTCAGCCCGGGGAGGACAGAGCCACCTTTGTTCTGTCCCCGCTGCCGGCACGCAGGGGACATCACTCAGCCCCGCAGCTCCACGTCCACCTCCTGCACGGCCAAGTTGGGAACCTCCAGGAAAGGGGAAGGCGAATTGCCTGGGAGCGGCTGGGGCTGGGGGCATCGCTGCGGCTCCTGCTGCCCCTAGCCCTCCGCTCGCTGTGATTTGTTCGACCAAGCTGGGATCGCTTCGCCTCCCACCGTCGGGAGGGGTCGGGTCGGTGGGCGCCAGGCAGCCCCCAAGGCTTGTCCCTTCCCACCCTGCTGGCACCATCCCTGCAGCCATCCGCTAACCCCTCTCGCCCCGTGGGTAACTCAGCACACGGTGGGGGGGCAGGAGCTGCCCTTTGCCGGCGTGGGACCCCCCCAAGAACCTCAGTGGGTGGCCAGGGACCATTCCCACCTCTCCAGCACGGCAGCTTCTGCTTTACAGGAGGGACGGAGGAGCAGCCAGGCTGGAGGTGGGCAGGGTGGGGATGGATGCCCCTGGGGGGTACCCCTTGAGCCCTCCAAACATCGCACCAGGAACCTGCCTGGCTGCAACTCCTACAGTGCCAACCCCACGCTGGGTGCAAAAACAGCCTCAGGTCTTTCCCTCTCAAGTGCACCTTTGAATTTCCAGCTCCAACAACCGGGCAAGCCTGGAGAGCTCTGCCGAGGTGGAGCACTCTGCCTGCTGCCAGGGCTGGGTGGTGCTTGGCCAAGATAAGACACCCAGCGGGGGCAGGGATCGATGTCACCGGCAGCAGGAGAGGTGACCTGATGGCTTCCACGGCAGGAGAAGAGCTTTCAGGCAGGACTCATTGGCCCCGTGGCAAACTGTGCTCCCCTATCCCACCGTGACCCACCCCCCTGAGGAGCTGGGACCTGCTCCAAGCAGGATGAGAGCCCTGAACTCAAGCCAGGCTTGATCCCCACAGCCCTGGGGACCAGCATCTTGCAGGATCCGTGAGGAACCTCAGCTGTGAATGATGCCACAGCTCCCTGGCAGACCCCAAATCACTCTGACCCCTAATTACTCTGACCCCCTAATGACCCTGACCCTTAATAATGACCTCAAATTAACTTCAACCCTAATAACTGAGACCCCCTGATGACCCTGACCCCCTAAAAATGACCCCAAATAACTCTGAGCCCCTCTTCAGGGAAACTGAGGCACAGCAGGAAAGGAACAGAGGCTCCAGGGGCATCCAATCCCCACCAGCAGCCCCCCAGGAGAAGCAGGGGCAGCAGCTCTGAGGGGTTTTGCTCCCCCACAAAAGCTCTGGAGGGGAAGATTGGGGAGGGGAGACCTGCCCCTGGCTCCGGAGGGGGAGATTGGGGAGGGGGAGACCTGCCCCTGGCTCTGTAGGGGGAGACTGGGGAGGGGGAGACCTGCCCCTGGCTCCAGAGGGGAAGATTGGGGAGGGGGAGACCTGTCCCTGGCTCCGGAGGGGAAGACTGGGGAGGGGGAGACCTGTCCCTGGCTCCGGAGGGGGAGACTGGGGAGGGGGAGACTGGGGAGGGGGAGACCTGTCCCTGGCTCTGGAGGGGAAGATTGGGGAGGGGGAGACCTGCTCCTGACTCCGGAGGGGAAGATTGGGGAGGGGGAGACCTGTCCCTGACTCCGGAGGGGAAGACTGGGGAGGGGGAGACCTGCCCCTGGCTCCAGAGGGGGAGATTGGGGAGGGGGAGACCTGCTCCTGACTCCGGAGGGGAAGATTGGGGAGGGGGAGACCTGTCCCGGGCTCCGGAGGGGGAGATTGGGGAGGGGGAAACCTGCCCCTGGCTCCGGAGGGGAAGATTGGGGAGGGGGAGACCTGCCCCTGGCTCCGGAGGGGAAGATTGGGGAGGGGGAGACCTGCCCCTGGCTCCGGAGGGGGAAGACTGGGGAGGGGGAGACCTGCCCCTGACTCCGGAGGGGGAGATTGGGGAGGGGGAGACCTGCCCCTGACTCCGGAGGGGAAGACTGGGGTGCAGGCTGGCAGCTCCGGCGGGAACCAACCTCCTCCAAGGCGCTTTGGGGCCATGCCAAGAAAGCTCAGGCTCGGTTGGCAGCTGCCCCCGCGCCCGGATCCGGCCGCCCGCAGCCCTGGCACCGACTCCCCCTCCCTGACCTTCCCAGCACCAACCCTGCCGCAGCAACTGGAACCCAGCAGCCGATTTTCCAGTCCCGTGACAGCAGCAAATGTCAGCCTGCAGCCTGGGGACGAGGGGAGGAGGATGACGATGGGATGGAGCCGTCCAAGCTCCAGGGAGCGTCCTGGCGATGTGGTTTTGGGCACCCAAGCGCAGGTTCTGCCCTGGCCGTGCCCGGAGTAAGGAAAACGAAAGGGATAAAGGGATACATTTCAGCTCGCAGGGTTGGAAAGCAGCCTCGGGCTGAGGCGTTCCTGATGAGTTGCTCTTTTCCCGGGATTCAGCCCTTGCTGAAGCTCCCAACACTGCCAGGGACTGCACCGAGGGTGCTTGGTGCAGGGCAAAATGGGGTGGGAACTGGGGGGGATAGGATGAGGGACTTGAAACTGGAGCAGGGCAGGGTTGGGTTGGACACCAGGAGGAAGTTGTGCACCAGGAGGGTGCTGAGAGCCTGGCACAGGCTGCCCAGGGCTGTGCTTGAGGCTCCATCCCTGCAGCCCTTCAAGCTGAGCCTTGCTGTGCCCCTGTGCAGCCTGCTCTGGCTGGAGGAGTCCCTGCTGGGTGCAGGGGGTGGGCAAGATGCCCTTGGGGGGCTGAGTGCAGGGGGTGGGCAAGATGCCCTTGAGGGGCTGCAGAACCTCCCCTGTGGGCTCAGCCTGGGAGAGTTGAGGCTACTCAGGCTGGAGAAGGCTGCAGGGAGAGCTGAGAGCAGCTTGCAGTGCCTGAAGGGGCTGCAGGAGAGCTGGGGAGGGACTTTGGGCAAGGGCTGGGAGTGGCAGGAGGAGGGAGAATGGATCTGAGCTGGGAGAGGGAGAGTGGAGGTTGTGGATCATGGGTACAGGTTGTCCAGGGAGGTTGTGGAGCACAGAAGCACAGAATGGGATCAAAGATCCCATTCTGTGCTTCTGTGCTCCACAACCTCCCTGGAGGTGTTCAGTGCCAGGCTGGATGAGGCCCTGTGCTGTTAGGAGGTGTCCCTGCCCATGGCACTGGATGGTCTTTGAGGTCCCTTCCAACCCAACCCATGAATCTATGACACCAGGAGGAAGTTGTGCACCAGGAGGGTGCTGAGAGCCTGGCACAGGCTGCCCAGGGCTGAGCTTGAGGCTCCATCCCTGCAGCCCTTCAAGCTGAGCCTTGCTGTGCCCCTGTGCAGCCTGCTCTGGCTGGAGGAGTCCCTGCTGGGTGCAGGGGGTGGGCAAGATGCCCTTGGGGGGGTCCATTCCACCCCTGTGCATTTAATGACTCTGTGAGTGGCTCTTGCAAGGGCAAGGAGAGGACTTAGTCCTGCCCAGCACAGACTGGGTGCTGAGAGCTCTGCCCCTCAGGAGCTCTGCCAGCTGCAGCAGCAGGCAGTGCCCTGGGCTGCAGTGGTTCCTGTGCCCAGGGGCAGCATCCTGGCTGCTCCTGGAATTAAAACTCTTCCTGTGACCCCAAAACTCAGAACCCTCTGGGGATGCCCTGAGCTCGGGTTGGGAGACACAAGGAATTATCTGACCCCCCCCACCCCACCCACCAGAGAGGCTTCACAGCCAGAGGAGCTCTGCCCATGTGCCCTGCTCCTCGGGTTCATGCCAGCTCTGTCAGGCTGCTGCTATTTTTAGGGGGCTGTGCCCAGCCACGTGTTGGCATTGGGCTGAGGGAAGCAGAAAATGGGGGGGGGGGGGATGAAAGAAGCCAAACCCCTGTCTGGGTCTGCAGCTTCCTCCTCTGCTACAGGTGCTCCCCAGAGCCTGCTGTGAGCACAGCTCTGAGCCCTAAGCACTGTGACCCCCTAAAAACATCATCTGCAATAGCTGTGACCCCTAAAAACATCATCCTTAGTGGCTGTGACCCCCTAAAAACATCATCCTTAGTGGCTGTGACCCCTAAAAACATCATCTCTAACAGCTGTGACCCCTAAAAACATCATCCTTAGTGGCTGTGACCCCTAAAAGCATCATCCCTGGTAACTGTGACCCCTAAAACATCATCTCTAATAGATGTGACCCCTAAGAGCATCATCCTTGGAAACTGACCCGTAAAAACATCATCTCTAACAGCTGTGACCCCTAAAAACATCATCCTTAGTGGCTGTGACCCCCTAAAAACATCATCCTTAGTGGCTGTGACCCCTAAAAAATCAACCCTAATAGCTGTGACCCCTAAAAACATCATCCTTAGTGGCTGTGACCCCTAAAAACATCAACCCTAATAGCTGTGACCCCTAAAAACATCATCCTTAGTGGCTGTGAACCCCTAAAAACATCATCTCTAACAGCTGTGACCCCTAAAAACATCATCCTTAGTGGCTGTGACCCCTAAAAAATCAACCCTAATAGCTGTGACCCCTAAAAACATCATCCTTAGTGACTGTGACCCCCTAAAAACATCATCTGCAATAGCTGTGACCCCTAAAAACATCATCCTTAGTGACTGTGACCCCTAAAAACATCATCTCTAATAGCTGTGACCCCTAAAAACATCATCCTTAGTGGCTGTGACCCCTAAAAGCATCATCCCTGGTAACTGTGACCCCTAAAACATCATCTCTAATAGATGTGACCCCTAAGAGCATCATCCTTGGAAACTGTGACCCGTAAAAACATCATCTCTAACAGCTGTGACCCCTAAAAACATCATCCTTAGTGGCTGTGACCCCCTAAAAACATCATCCTTAGTGGCTGTGACCCCTAAAAACATCATCTCTAACAGCTGTGACCCCTAAAAACATCATCCTTAGTGGCTGTGACCCCTAAAAACATCAACCCTAATAGCTGTGGCCCCTAAAAACATCATCCTTAGTGGCTGTGACCCCCTAAAAACATCATCTCTAACAGCTGTGACCCCTAAAAACATCATCCTTAGTGGCTGTGACCCCTAAAAACATCATCTCTAATAGCTGTGACCCCTAAAAACATCATCCTTAGTGACTGTGACCCCCTAAAAACATCAACCCTAATAGCTGTGACCCCTAAAAACATCATCCTTAGTGGCTGTGAACCCCTAGAAACATCATCCTTAGTGACTGTGACCCCTAAAAACATCATCTCTAACAGCTGTGACCCCTAAAAACATCATCCTTAGTGGCTGTGACCCCTAAAAACATCATCTCTAACAGCTGTGACCCCTAAAAACATCATCCTTAGTGGCTGTGACCCCTAAAAACATCATCTCTAACAGCTGTGACCCCTAAAAACATCATCCTTAGTGACTGTGACCCCCTAAAAACATCAACCCTAATAGCTGTGGCCCCTAAAAACATCATCCTTAGTGACTGTGACCCCCTAAAAACATCAACCCTAATAGCTGTGGCCCCTAAAAACATCATCCTTAGTGGCTGTGACCCCCTAAAAACATCATCTCTAATAGCTGTGACCCCTAAAAACATCATCTCTAACAGCTGTGACCCCTAAAAACATTATCCTTAGTGACTGTGACCCCTAAAAACATCATCCCTGGTAACTGTGACCCCTAAAACATCATCTCTAATAGATGTGACCCCTAAGAGCATCATCCTTGGAAACTGTGACCCGTAAAAACATCATCTCTAACAGCTGTGACCCCTAAAAACATCATCCTTAGTGACTGTGACCCCTAAAAACATCATCTCTAACAGCTGTGACCCCTAAAAACATCATCCTTAGTGGCTGTGACCCCCTAAAAACATCAACCCTAGTAGCTGTGGCCCCTAAAAACATCATCCTTAGTGACTGTGACCCCCTAAAAACATCATCCTTAGTGTCTGTGACCCCCTAAAAACATCATCCTTAGTGGCTGTGAACCCCTAAAAACATCATCCTTAGTGACTGTGACCCCTAAAAACATCATCTCTAACAGCTGTGACCCCTAAAAACATCATCCTTAGTGGCTGTGACCCCTAAAAACATCATCTCTAATAGCTGTGACCCCTAAAAACATCATCTCTAACAGCTGTGACCCCTAAAAACATCATCCTTAGTGACTGTGACCCCTAAAAACATCATCTCTAACAGCTGTGACCCCTAAAAACATCATCCTTAGTGGCTGTGACCCCTAAAAACATCATCTCATGTAACTGTAGCCCCTAAAACCTTCATCTCTAATAACTGTGGCCCTTAAAAACATCATCTCTAACAGCTGTGACCCCTAAACACATCATCCCTGATAGCTGTGACCCCTAAAAACATCATCCCTTGTAACTGTTGCTCCTAAAAGCATCATCCCTAATAGTTGTGGTCCCTAAAAACATCATCCTTAGTGACTGTGACCCCTAAAACATCATCCCTGGTAACTATAGTCCCTAAAACATCATCCCTGGTAACTGTGACCCCTAAAACATCATCCCTAATAGCTGTGGCCCCTAAAAGCATCATCCTTAATAGTGACCCCTAATAACCCTGACCCCTAATAACTGTGACCCAAAAAAACCTTGACCCTTAATAGTGACCCCAAATAAACTTGACCCCTAATAACTGTGACCCCAAATATCCTTGACCCTTAATAGTGACCCCAAATAAACTTGACCCCTAATAACTATGATCCCTAATGACCCTGACCCCTAATAGTGACCCCAAATAACCCTGACCCCTAATAACTGTGACCCCAAAAAAACTTGACCCTTAATAGTGATCCCAAATAACCCTGACCCCTAATAACTGTGACCCCAAATAACCTTGACCCCTAATAGTGACCCCAAATAACCCTGACCCCTAACAGTTGTGACCCCAAATAACCTTGACCCTTAATAGTGACCCCAAATAAACTTGACCCCTAATAACTGTGACCCCAAATAACCTTGACCCCTAAAAATGACCCCAAGTAGCCCTGACACCTAATAGTGACCCCAAATAAACTTGACCCCTAAAAACTGTGACCCCAAATGACCCTGACCCCTAATAACTCTGACCTCCTAATGACCCTGACCTTAATAGTGACCCCAAATGACCCTGACCCATAATAACTCTGACCCCCTAATGACCCTGACCCTTAATAGTGACCCCAAATAACCCTGACCCCTTATAACTGTGACCCCCTAATGACCCTGACCCTTAATAGTGACCCCAAATAACCCTGACCCCTAATATCTCTGACCCCCTAATGACCCTGACCCTTAATAATGACCTCAAATAAGCTTGACCCCTAATAACTGAGACCCCCTAATGACCCTGACCCCCTAAAAATGACCCCTCAGGGAAACTGAGGCACAGCAGGAAGGGAACAGAGGCTCCAGGGGCATCCAATCTCCACCAGCAGCCCCCCAGAAGCCCCCAGGAGAAGCAGAGGCAGCAGCTCTGAGGGGTTTTGCTCCCCCACAAAAGCTCTGGAGGGGAAGATTGGGGAGGGGGAGACCTGTCCCTGGCTCTGGAGGGGGAGAATGGGGAGGGGGAGACCTGCCCCTGGCTCTGGAGGGGGAGAATGGGGAGGGGGAGACCTGCCCCTGGCTCTGGAGGGGGAGACTGGGGAGGGGGAGACCTGCCCCTGGCTCCGGAGGGGGAGATTGGGGAGGGGGAGACCTGCCCCTGGCTCTGGAGGGGAAGATTGGGGAGGGGGAGACCTGCCCCTGGCTCCGGAGGGGGAGAAATGAGGAGGGGGAAACCTGCCCCTGGCTCTGGAGGGGGAGACTGGGGAGGGGGAAACCTGTCCCTGGCTCCGGAGGGGGAGACTGGGGAGGGGGAGACTGGGGAGGGGGAAACCTGCCCCTGGCTCCGGAGGGGGAAACTGGGGAGGGGGAGACCTGCCCCTGGCTCCGGAGGGGGAGATTGGGGAGGGGGAAAGATGCCCCTGGCTCCGGAGGGGGAAATTGGGGAGGGGGAGACTTGCCCCTGGCTCCGGAGGGGGAGATTGGAGAGGGGGAGACCTGCCCCTGGCTCCAGAGGGGGAGATTGGGGAGGGGGAGACCTGTCCCTGGCTCCAGAGGGGGAGATTGGGGAGGGGGAGACCTGCCCCTGGCTCTGGAGGGGAAGATTGGGGAGGGGGAGACCTGCCCCTGGCTCCGGAGGGGGAGATTGGGGAGGGGGAAACCTGTTCCAGGCTCCGAAGGGGAGAAATGAGGAGGGGGAGACCTGCCCCGGGCTGGGGCTGGGAGGAGTTTTTATCCCTAAAGGTTGAGCTCAGCCCCAAATTTGAGGGGGGGGGGAAGGAAATTTTCCTCTTCTTTTTTTTTCCTGCCTCCTGCTCCCTTCCCTGCTGGCAGGGACTGGGAGTGCCACCGGCAGGGGCTGAGTGCCACCTGCAGGGGCTGAGTGCCACCGGCAGGGGCTGAGTGCCACCTGCAGGGGCTGAGTGCCACCTACCGAAGCCAACCTCACCCTTCCCAGACCCTCCGCACCCTGCTTGTGCCCCTCCCGAAATCGCTTCCCACGCTTCTAGGGATACACTCGGAGGCTCCCACGCGAGCCCTGCTGGCTGCCCACCCCCGCGGGTGCCAGGCATAGTGCCCAGCATCACTTCCCATGCTATTAGGGGCACACTCGGAGCCACCCAACCCGAGCCCTCGCAGCCCCGGAGGTGCCAGGGCTTGTGCCCACCCAAAATCGCTTCCCACGCTTCTAGGGACACACACACGCGTGGAGCCTCCCACCCCGAGCTCTGAGAGCTGCCCACCCCCGCGGGTGCCAGGGCTTGTGCCCACCCAAAGTCACTTCCCACGCTTTAGGGACACACAGAACCTAAACTGCGTCCTCCTGGCTGCCCACCCCCGCGGGTGCCAAGGCTTGTGCCCATCGTCGTGTCCCACGCTGCTTCTAGGGACCCTCCCACGGAACCTCCCACCCCGAGCCCTGAGAGCTGCCCACCCCCGGGGCACAGGTGCCAGGGCTTGTGCCCAGCTCTGCTCCGGGGGATGCCTTTGGGGTCCCATTCTCGGGCCAAGCCTGTGCGAGTTCGCTCAAGGCTGAGCAGAGAAACTGAGGCAGGGCAGCGGCTCCCTCCCTGCCCCCCCCCGCCCTGCTCATCAGCCCGGGCTGGCCCCCACCTGCCGCTGCCCCTCGAGGCCTTCTCAGGCCCTCTCGGAGCCCTTTTCGCTGCGCTTTGGGGCCGGGGGGCGGCGAGCGGCGGCTGGCGGCGCCCAGCAGCACTGCCCACACCTTGACTGGCACACACACGGAGCCTCCCAGCCGCAGTGCCCTTCGCTGCCCACGCCCGCGGGTGCCAGGGTCTGTGCCCACCCAAAATCGCTTCCCACGCTTCTAGGGACACACACATGGAGCTTCCCACCCCGAGCCCTGCTGGCTGCCCACGCCTGGGGGTGCCAGGCATAGTGCCCAGCATCACTTCCCATGCTATCAGGGGCACACTCGGAGCCACTCAACCTGAGCCCTCGCAGTCCCGGAGGTGCCAGGGCTTGTGCCCAGCATCACTTCCCACGTTTCTAGAGACACATGGAGCCTCCCAGCCCGAGCCCTGAGAGCTGCCCACCCCCGGGGCACAGGTGCCAGGGCTTGTGCCCAGCTCTGCTCCGGGGGATGCCTTTGGGCTCCTATTCTCGGGCCAAGCCTGTGCGAGTTCGCTCAAGGCTGAGCAGAGAAACTGAGGCAGGGCAGCGGCTCCCTCCCTGCCCCCCCCCGCCCTGCTCATCAGCCCGGGCTGGCCCCCACCTGCCGCTGCCCCTCGAGGCCTTCTCAGGCCCTCTCGGAGCCCTTTTGGCTGCGCTTTGGGGCCGGGGGGCGGCGAGCGGCGGCTGGCGGCGCCCAGCAGCACTGCCCACACCTTGACTGGCACACACACGGAGCCTCCCAGCCGCAGTGCCCTTCGCTGCCCACGCCCGCGGGTGCCAGGGTCTGTGCCCACCCAAAATCGCTTCCCACGCTTCTAGGGACACACACACGCGTGGA
>NC_087305.1:50000-73397 GCF_015220805.1 Pogoniulus pusillus | reverse complement strand
AGATAAGGACAGGATGGAGCCCAGGATGGTTTGGGTGCAGAGATAAGGACAGGATCGAGCCCAGGATGGTTTGGGTGCAGAGATAAGGACAGGATCGAGCCCAGGATGGTTTGGGTGCAGAGATAAGGACAGGATCGAGCCCAGGGTGGTTTGGGTGCAGAGATAAGGACAGGATCGAGCCCAGGATGGTTTGGGTGCAGAGATAAGGACAGGATCGAGCCCAGGATGGTTTGGGTGCAGAGATAAGGACAGGATCGAGCCCAGGATGGTTTGGGTGCAGAGATAAGGACAGGATCGAGCCCAGGATGGGTTGGGTGCAGAGATAAGGACAGGATCGAGCCCAGGATGGTTTGGATGCAGAGATAAGGACAGGATCGAGCCCAGGATGGTTTGGGTGCAGAGATAAGGACAGGATCAAGCCCAGGATGGTTTGGGTGCAGAGATAAGGACAGGATCAAGCCCAGGATGGTTTGGGTGCAGAGATAAGGACAGGATCGAGCCCAGGATGGTTTGGGAGCAGAGATAAGGACAGGATCAAGGCAAGGATGGGTTGGATGCAGAGATAAGGACAGGATCAAGCCCAGGATGGTTTGGGTGCAGAGATAAGGACAGGATCAAGCCCAGGATGGTTTGGGTGCAGAGATAAGGACAGGATCGAGCCCAGGATGGTTTGGGTGCAGAGGTAAGGACAGGATCAAGCCCAGGATGGTTTGGGTGCAGAGATAAGGACAGGATGGAGCCCAGGATGGTTTGGGTGCAGAGATAAGGACAGGATCAAGCCCAGGATGGTTTGGGTGCAGAGATAAGGACAGGATCGAGCCCAGGATGGTTTGGGTGCAGAGATAAGGACAGGATGGAGCCCAGGATGGTTTGGGTGCAGAGATAAGGACAGGATCGAGCCCAGGATGGTTTGGGTGCAGAGATAAGGACAGGATGGAGCCCAGGATGGTTTGGGTGCAGAGATAAGGACAGGATCGAGCCCAGGATGGTTTGGGTGCAGAGATAAGGACAGGATGGAGCCCAGGATGGTTTGGGTGCAGAGATAAGGACAGGATCGAGCCCAGGATGGTTTGGATGCAGAGATAAGGACAGGATCAAGGCAAGGATGGTTTGGGTGCAGAGATAAGGACAGGATCGAGCCCAGGATGGGTTGGGTGCAGAGATAAGGACAGGATCAAGGCAAGGATGGTTTGGGTGCAGAGATAAGGACAGGATCGAGCCCAGGATGGTTTGGGTGCAGAGATAAGGACAGAATCGAGCCCAGGATGGTTTGGGAGCAGAGATAAGGACAGGATCAAGCCCAGGATGGTTTGGGTGCAGAGATAAGGACAGGATCAAGCCCAGGATGGGTTGGGAGCAGAGATAAGGACAGGATCAAGCCCAGGATGGTTTGGGTGCAGAGATAAGGACAGGCCCAGGCTGGGCACCTGGGTTTGGTGGCTGCACAGCTTGGTTGGCACAGAAGTGGGCAATGACTGCACCCAGAGAGGGGCTGGCAGTGAGGCCATGCCCAAGCAGAGGCAGTGCCAAGGGGAGGCAGTGCCAAGGGGAGACCTTCAAGGGTCAGCTCTGGACCTGTCTTGTTAACCTTTCTGATGCCAGGCTGGGGGCAGAGTTGCTCTGCTGGAGGGCAGGAAGGTG
This sequence comes from Pogoniulus pusillus, assembly GCF_015220805.1. Lineage (NCBI taxonomy): Eukaryota > Metazoa > Chordata > Aves > Piciformes > Lybiidae > Pogoniulus > Pogoniulus pusillus. The sequence goes on along the minus strand of NC_087305.1, from coordinate 71,756 downwards.
CCCAGCTGGGCCCATGGCATGAGGCTCAGCAGGCTCAAGGGCAGGTCCTACACTGTGCCCTCACCAACCCCACGCAGCCACAGCCTGGCACAGAGGGACCTGGCAGTGCTGGGTGACAGCAGGCTGGGCATGAGCCAGCAGTGTGCCCAGCTGGCACTGAAGGCCAATGGCATCTTGGCCAGCAGCACCAGGGATGCCATCCTGCCCTGGGCTGGCACTGGGGAGGCCTCAGCTTGGGCACTGTGTGCAAGGAGGAGCTTGGGGGAGGGGGCATGGGGAGGAGAGGGTCCAGAGAAGAGCAATGAGAGTGGGGAGGGGGCTGGAGGGGAGGCCTGAGGGAGGCTGAGGAGGGGGAAGCTGACGAGGGGAGGCTGAGGAGGGAAGGGGGAGGCTGAAGAGGGGAGAGTTGAGGAGGGGAAGTTCAGGAGAGAGAGGATGGGGCTGAGGAGGGGGAGGTTGATGAAGGGAGGCTGAGGATGGGAGGGTGAGGAGGGGGAGTTGAGGAGGGGGAGGCTGAGGAAGGGAGAGTGAAAAGGGCAAGGCTGAGGGGAGGAGGAGGCTGAGGAGGGGAGAGTTGAGAGGGAGGCTGAGGAGGAGGAGGGTGAGGAGGGGAGATTTGAGGAGAGGGAGGTTGATGAAGGGAGGCTGAGGATGGGAGGATGAGGAGGGGGAGTTGAGGAGGGGGAGGCTGAGGAAGGGAGGGTGAAAAGGGCAAGGCTGAGGAAGGGAGGAGGAGACTGAGGAGGAGGAGGCTGAGGAAGGGGAGGCTGAGGAGAGGGAGGTTGAGGAGGGGGAGGTTGAGGAGAGGGAGGCTGAGGAGGGGAAGGCTGAGGAAGGGAGGAGGAGGCTGAGGAGGAGGAGGGGAGAGTTGAGGAGAGGAGGATGAGGAGGGGGAGGCTGAGGAAGGGAGGGTGAAAAGGGCAAGGCTGAGGAGGGGAGGAGGAGGCTGAGGAGGAGGAGGCTGAGGAGGGGAGAGTTGAGGAGGGGGAGGCTGAGGAGGGGAGGGTTGAGGAGGGGGAGGTTGATGAAGGGAGGCTGAGGATGGGAGGGTGAAAAGGGGAAGGCTGAGGAGGGGAGGAGGAGGCTGAGGAGGAGGAGGCTGGGGAAGGGGAGGCTGAGGAGGGGAGGCTGAAGGAGCTGGGGGTGGTGAGGCTGGAGGGGAGGAGGCTCAGGGGGACCTCAGCACTCCACAGCTACCTGCAGGGAAGCTGCAGTCGGGGGGGGGGGGGGGGTTAGGCTGTGCCCACAGGCAGCTTGTGCCAGGGCCAGAGGGCAGGGGCTGGAGCTGTGCCAGGAGAGGGTCAGGATGGGCATTAGGACAGGGACAGGGGATTGGGCACTGGCACTGAGTGCCCAGGGGAGGTGCTGGAGTCACCAACCCCAGAGGGCTGCAAGGGCAGGGTGGATGTGGCACTGGGTGCCAAGGGCCAGCTGCTGTGGTGGTGCTGGGCACAGGCTCCATGGCCTCAGAGGTCTCCTCCAGCCTTGGCAATCCTGTGCTGGTGCCAGGGACAGTGGCACTGAGGCAGCCTCAGCACCAGGCCGTGTGGGGCTGCTGCCAGCTGGAGGGCAGGAGCCATGCAGAGGGCCCTGGGCAGGCTGCAGAGCTGGGCACAGGGCAACCTCCTGGAGCTCAGCAAGGCCAAGGTCCTGCAGCTGGGTCGGGGCAGTGCCAGGCACAGACACAGCCTGGGCAGTGCCAGGCTTGAGAGCAGCCCTGGAGAGAGGCACTTGTGGGGTGCTGGTGGGGGAGAAGCTCAACCTGAGCCACCAGTGGGCACCTGCAGCCCAGATGCCAACCACAGGCTGGGCTGTAGCAAGAGCAGTGTGGGCAGAGGGAGAGGATTCTGCCCCTCTGTGCCCTCTGCTGAGACCCCAGCTGGGGCACTGTGCCCACTGCTGCAGCCCTGTGGCTCTGAGCAACCTGATCTGGTGGGAGGTGCCCATGCCCATGGCAGGGGTTGGCACTCGATGACCTCCAAGGTCCCTTCCAGCCCACTCCATGACCCACTGCCACCCTCCCTGCCCCAGCAGGGCACCCACAGCAGCTTGCCCAGGATGCCCAGGCCAGGGGGGGGGTTGGAAGCTGCACAACCTCCAGGGCACACTGCTGCCTCGTGGGCATCTTCTTGTCCCCTTGCCCCCCGCAGAGGGCACACAGGTGAGGTCCCTCTGGCCCTGCCAGCTCTGGGGGGCTGGCACAAGGCTAGGGGCAAGGCAGTGGTGCCCAGGCAGGGCTCAGCTTCGCTGCCCCTTTGGCCCTCACTGCCCCTCTGTGCCCCTCACTGTGCCCCTCACTGTGCCTCCCTGCCCCCTCAGTGCCCCTCCCTGCCCCCTCAGTGCCCTTCACTGTCCCCCAGTGCCCCTCACTGTCCCCTCCCTGCCCCCCAGTGCCCCTCACTGTCCCCTCCTGCCACCCCTGGTTTTGCCAGGCTGGGCATTGGCTGTACCTGAGGTGGGCCTGGGGACCCCTCTGGGGACTGGCTCTGAGCCACCCTCTGGGGTCTGTGGTGGGCACAGGGCACGTAGGGCACAGAGCCACCAGAGAGAGAGGGCACAGAGCCACCAGAGAGAGGGCACAGAGGGACCAGAGACAGAGGGCACAGCCACCAGAGAGGGCACAGAGCCACCAGAGAGGGCACAGAGCCACCAGAGAGAGAGGGCACAGCCACCAGAGAGGGCACAGAGCCACCAGAGAGGGCACAGAGCCACCAGAGAGAGAGGGCACAGAACCACCAGAGAGAGGGCACAGAGGCACCAGAGACAGAGGGCACAGCCACCAGAGAGGGCACAGAGCCACCAGAGAGAGGGCACAGAGCCACCAGAGAGGGCACAGAGCCACCAGAGAGAGAGGGCACAGAACCACCAGAGAGGGCACAGAGCCACCAGAGAGAGGGCACAGAGCCACCAGAAAGGGCACAGAGGCACCAGAGAGAGAGGGCACAGAGCCACTAGAGAGGGCACAGAGCCACCAGAAAGGGCACAGAGGCACCAGAGAGAGAGGGCACAGAGCCACCAGAGAGGGCACAGAGCCACCAGAAAGGGCACAGAGGCACCAGAGAGAGAGGGCACAGAGCCACCAGAGAGGGCACAGAGCCACCAGAGAGGGCACAGCCACCAGAGAGAGGGCACAGAGCCACCAGAGAGGGCACAGAGGCACCAGAGAGAGAGGGCACAGAGCCACCAGAGAGGGCACAGCCACCAGAGAGGGCACAGCCACCAGAGAGAGGGCACAGAGGCACTAGAGAGAGGGCACAGAGCCACCAGAGAGGGCACAGAGCCACCAGAGAGGGCACAGCCACCAGAGAGAGGGCACAGAGCCACCAGAGAGGGCACAGAGGCACCAGAGAGAGAGGGCACAGAGCCACCAGAGAGGGCACAGCCACCAGAGAGGGCACAGCCACCAGAGAGAGGGCACAGAGGCACTAGAGAGAGGGCACAGAGCCACCAGAGAGGGCACAGAGGCACCAGAGAGAGAGGGCACAGAGCCACCAGAGAGAGAGGGCACAGAGGCACCAGGGAGGGCACAGCCACCAGAGGGAGAGGGCACAGAGGCACCAGGGAGGACACAGCCACCAGAGAGGGCACAGAGCCACCAGAGAGGGCACAGAGGCACCAGAGAGAGAGGGCACAGAGCCACCAGAGAGGGCACAGAGGCACCAGAGAGAGAGGGCACAGAGGCACCAGAGAGGGCACAGCCACCAGAGAGAGAGGGCACAAAGCCACCAGAGAGGGCACAGAGCCACCAGAGAGAGAGGGCACAGAGCCACCCAGGGCACCACAGGGACCAGCCAAAGGGCACAGTGGGGATGGGCACAGTGGGGACAAGGCCATGTAGGACCAGGGCAGGGGGCACTGGGGTGGCAGTGCCACGAGGCAGGGCACAGCTGCCAGCAGCTGGGGGAGAGGGCACGGAGCAGAGGGTGGGCAGCAGGGAAGGGTCAGGGGAGGGAGGGGAGGAGAAGGTTCTCATGCCCAGCTCAGATGCCAACTGCTGCTTTATTGACCAGCCCCTGGGGGTGCCCAGTGGGCACTAGAGGTACTTGTATGCCACCTTGGTGGGCACAGTCTGCAGGTGGAGGCGCACAGGGCACTTGTAGAAGTGGCTCAGCAGGGTCTCGGTGTAGCCCACCAGGAAGTAGAGCTTGGCAGGTGCCAGGCCCCGTGCCAGCAGCAGGCAGAGCTCCAGCAGGTTGGCACGGCGCTTCAGCACCACCTCGTCTGCCAGCATGCCAGGGAAGGTGCCATAGAGGAAGCGGCGCAGGAAGGCATCCTCCAGTGCCCGCTCGGCGGCGCCCTCCTCGCCAGCCAGGTTCCCTGCGGGCACCAAGGGGGCACTGAGGGCACCTGCAGCCACCAGTGCCACCAGTGACACCGGTGCCACCAGTGCCAACTGCAGCCACCAGTGCCACCAGTGCCAACAGTGCCACATGCAGCCACCAGTGCCACCGGCGCCAACAGTGCCAACAGTGCCACCAGTGCCACCTGCAGCCACCAGCGCCACCTGCAGCCACCAGTGCCACCAGTGCCACCAGTGCCACCTGCAGCCACCAGTGCCAAAAGTGCCACCAGTGCCACCAGTGCCACCAGCAGCCACCAGTGCCACCTGTGCCACCAGCAGCCATCAGTGCCACCTGCAGCCACCAGTGCCACCTGCAGCCACCAGTGCCACCTGTGCCACCAGCAGCCACCAGCGCCACCAGCAGCCACCAGCGCCACCAGTGCCACCAGTGCCACCTGCAGCCACCAGCGCCACCTGCAGCCACCAGTGCCACCAGTGCCACCAGTGCCACCTGCAGCCACCAGCGCCACCTGCAGCCACCAGTGACACCAGTGCCACCAGTGCCACCAGCAGCCACCAGTGCCACCTGCAGCCACCAGTGCCACCAGTGCTACCTGTGCCACCAGCAGCCACCAGTGCCACCAGTGCCACCTGCAGCCACCAGTGCCACCAGTGCTACCTGTGCCACCAGCAGCCACCAGTGCCACCAGTGCAAACAGTGCCACCAGTGCCAACAGTGCCGCCAGCAGCCACCAGTGCCACCGGTGCCAACAGTGCCACCAGTGCCACCTGCAGCCACCAGTGCCACCAGCAGCCATCAGCAGCCACCAGTGCTACCAGCTGCCTCCACAGTGCCCATGGCTCCCACTCCCTCCATGCCCATGTGCCCACCCTTGTGCCACCCCCCATGCCCCACAACCCTTCTCCTCAGTGCCCCAAGTGCCCATGTGCCCACCGTTGTGCCACCCCCACCATGCCCCATGGCACTTCCCCACGTGTCCCATCCCCTCCATGCCCATGTGCCCACCACTGTGCCACCCCCACCATGCCCCATGGCCCTTCCCCACAGTGCCCCAAGTGTGCCTGTGCCCTCCATGCCCATGTGCCCACCCTTGTGCCACTCCCACCATGCCCCATGGCTCTTCCCCATGTGTCCCACCTTCTCCATGCCCATGTGCCCACCCTTGTGCCACCCCCCATGCCCCACAACCCTTCCCCTCAGTGCCCCAAGTGCCCACTGTGCCCACCATAGTGCCACCCCCACCATGCCCCACAACCCTTCCCCTCAGTGCCCCAAGTGTCCCTGTGCCCACCATGCCCACGTGCCCCCACCCCACCATGCCCAGGCACCCTGCCCCCAGGTGCCCCCCACACCCTCAGGATGCCCTCACACCCCACACCTCCCCAGCCCCACGGTGCCCATTGTTGCCCTGTGCCCGACATGCCCCTGTCCTCAGTGTGCCCACCCCCAGGGAGGGATGCCAGGGGATGCCAGGGGGTGCCAGGGGTGCCCACCTGTGTGCAGGGAGAGCCAGCCCTTGCGGTGGGCAATGTAGTGTGGGGCATGAGCCTGCTCGTAGGTGACAGCTCTGTCCCCTTTGCCCACCCGTGCCCGCGCTGCCCGCGCCTGCAGGGGGCACAGGGCATCAGAAAGGGCATGGGGGCAGCAGAGGGGCATGGGCAGCAGAGGGGCACAGGGTGTCAGGGGGCACAGGGGCAGCAGAGGGGCACAGGGTGTCAGAAAGGGCATGGGGGCAGCAAAGGGGCATGGGCAGCAGAGGGGCATGAGCAGCAGAGGGGCACAGGGCGTCAGAAAGGGCACAGGGGCAGCAGAGGGGCACAGGGTGTCAGAAAGGGCAGGGGGCAGCAGAGCAGGGACATGGGCAGCAGAGGGGCACAGGGGCAGCAGAGGGGCACAGGGGCAGCAGAGGGGCACAGGGCAGCAGAGGGCACAAGGACAGCAGAGTGGCACAGTGGCAGCATGGGGCACAGGGGCAGCAGAGGGGCATGGGCAGCAGAGGGGCACAGGGATCAGGGGGCACAGGGGCAGAAGGGGGCACAGGGCAGCAGGGGGGCACAGGGGCAGCAGAGGGCACAGGGGCAGCAGAGGGCACAGGGCAGCAGGGGGCACAGGGCAGCAGGGGGGCACAGGGGCAGCAAGGGGCACAGGGGCAGAAGAGGGGCAAAGGGCAGCAGAGGGGCACAGGGATCAGGGAGCACAGGGATCAGGGGGCACAGGGGCAGCAGAGGGGCACAGGGGCAGCAGAGGGCACAGGGATCAGGGTGCACAGGGCAGCAGAGGGGCACAGGGCAGCAGAGGGGCACAGGGATCAGGGGGCACAGGTGCAGCAGAGGGGCACAGGGATCAGGGGGCACAGGGCAGCAGGGGGGTACAGGGCAGCAGAGGGGCACAGGGCAGCAGAGGGGCACAGGGCAGCAGGGGGGCACAGGGGCAGCAGAGGGCACAGGGATCAGGGAGCACAGGGATCAGGGGGCACAGGGGCAGCAGGGGGGCACAGGGATCAGGGGGCACAGGGATCAGGGGGCACAGGGGCAGCAGGGGGGCACAGGGATTGGGGGGCACAGGGATCAGGGGGCACAGGGATCAGGGGGCACAGGGCAGCAGGGGGTCACAGGGGCATCAGAGGGGCACAGGGGCAGCAGTGGGGCACAGGGATTGGGGGGCACAGGGATCAGGGGGCACAGGGACTGGGGGCACAGGGGCAGCAGAGGGGCACAGGGGCAGCAGGGGGGCACAGGGCAGCAGAGGGGCACAGGGATTGGGGGGCACAGGGATCAGGGGGCACAGGGGCAGCAGAGGGCACAGGGATCAGGGGGGCACAGGGATCAGGGGGCACAGGGATCAGGGGGCACAGGGGCAGCAGGGGGGCACAGGGCAGCAGAGGGGCACAGGGATTGGGGGGCACAGGGATCAGGGGGGCACAGGGGCAGCAGAGGGCACAGGGATCAGGGGGGCACAGGGATCAGGGGGCACAGGGATCAGGGGGCACAGGGGCAGCAGAGGGGCACAGCCCCCCAGGGATGGGGGGGGGGGGCAGGGGGCACCCCCAGGGCTTACCTTGAGGCAGGCAGGGCTGGTGTGCAGGGCACGGCTGGCAGCGGGCAGGACACAGGGCACGGCCTGGGGGGTGCCAGGGGGAGGGGCAGTGGGCACCGCTCCCCCTGCCCCCTCTCCCCCTGCCCCCTCATCCTCCATCCCCTCCCCCCCTCCCTGCCCTGTCCCCTCCTGTTCCCCTGTGCCCTCTCTCCCCTCCCCCTCTCCCCTGTCCCCTGTCCCCTCCCCCACCCTGTCCCCTCTCTCCCCTCCCCCCTCTCCCCTCTCCCCTGTCCCATGTCCCCTCCCCCCCGTCCTCCCTCCCCTCCCCCCTGTCCCCTCTCTCCCCTCCCCTCCCCCCTGTCTCCCCCCCCCGGTCCCCTCTCCCCTCCCCTCTCCCCCCTGTCCCCTCTCCCCTGTCCCATGTCCCCTGTCCCCTCTCCCCCTCGTCCCTGTCCCCCCTCCCCCCTCCCCTCGCCCCCCTCTCCCTTCTCTTTCCCTTCTCCTCCCCAGCCTGTCCCCTGTCCCCTGTCCCCTGTCCCCTGTCCCCTGTCCCCTGTCCCCACTCTTGCCCCCCCATCCCCTCTCCCTCTCCCCTATCTCCTCTCTCCCCTGTCCCCTGTGCCCTTCCCCCTCCCCGGTGCCCTCTCCTCTCCCCTGTCCCCCCTGCCTCGTCCCCTCTCCCCTCCCCCATCCTCTCTCCCCCCTCCCCTGTCCCCTCTCCACCCCCCCCTCCCCTCCCCCCCCATCCCCTCTCCTCTCTGCCCTTTCCCCTCTCTCCTCCGTTCCCCCTCCCCCTCTCCTCTCTCCTCTCTCCCCTGTCCCTCTCCCCCTCGGTCCCCTCTCCTCTCCCCTGTCCCCCCTGCCTCGTCCCCTCTCTCCCCCCCGCCCCCCATCCTCTCTACCCCCTCCCCTGTCCCCTCTCCCTCTCCCCACCCCAGGTCCCCTCCCCTCTCCCCCTCCCTCGTCCCCCCTCTCCCCTCTCTCTCCCCTCTCCCCTCCCCCCACGTCCCCTCTCCTCTCTGCCCTTCCCCCTCTCACCTCCGTTCCCCCTTCCCTCTCCTCTCTCCCCTGTCTCCTTCCCCCCTCCATCCCCTCTCCCCCCTCCCCCCATCCCCTCCTCTCTCCCTCTCCCCCCCCCCCAGTCCCATCCCCTCCCTGTCCCCTCCACTGTCCCTTCTCCTCTGCCCCCCTGTCCCCCCTCCCCCCACGCCCCCTCTCCTCTCCCCTGTCCCTCTCCCCCCCCTTCCCTCTCCGCTCTCCCCTGTCCCCCTTCCTCGTCCCCTCTCCCTTCTCCCCCCCCCTCCCCCCCGTCCCCTGTCCCCTTCCCCCCCTGTCCCTTGTCCCCTGTCCCCTCTCCCCTGTCCCCTCTCCCCTTCCCCTGTATCCTCTCCTCCCTCCCCTGTCCCCTTTCCCCCCCCCCCTTCCCCTCTCCCTCTCCCCCCCCGGTCCCATCCCCCCCTTGTCCCCTCCCCTGTCCCCTCTCCTCTGCCCCCCTGTCCCCCCTCCCCCCACGTCCCCTCTCCTCTCTCTCCCCTCCCCCCCCATCCCCTCTCCTCTCTGCCCTGTCCCCTTCCCTCTCCCCCCACCACGTCCCCCCTCTCCCCTCCCCCCCCGTCCCTTCTCCTCTCTGCCCTTCCCCCTCTCTCCTCCGTTCCCCCTCCCCCTCTCCTCTCCCCTGTCCCCAAGCCTCGTCCCCTCTCTCCCCCCCCGTCCTCTGTCCCCTTCCCCCCCTGTCCCCTGTCCCCTCTCCCCCCCCCGTCCCCTCTCTCTCCCCTCTCCCCTCCCCCCACATCCCCTCTCCTCTCTGCCCTTTCCCCTCTCTCCTCCGTTCCCCCTCCCCCTCCCCTGTCCCCTCTCCCCTCCCCCCACGTCCCCTCTCCCCTGCCCCACGCCTCGTCCCCTCTCTCCCCCCTCCCCCCTGTCCCCTTCCCCCCCTGTCCCCTTCCCCCCCTGTCCCCTCTCCCCCCCCCGCACCCCTCACCCGCAGGCTCCGGGCCGCAGCCGCTGCCATGCTCCCGGGCCGGGCTCGGCGCTGTCGCCCCCTGGCGGTTGGAGGCTGCGGCGCAGGAGCGCAGGCGGCGGAGCCTGGGGGCTGTGATGGGCACTGCCCGGGGGGGGGTGGGGACACGGAGGGCAGCAATGGGGGCACTGCGGGTGAGTGGCAGGTGGTGGCAGTGCTGGGGGCACTGAGAGCGCAGAGGGCATTGAGCACAGAGGGCACAGGGGGTGCTGGGGGCACATGGGGGCACTGAGCACAGCGGGCACAGGGTGGCACTGCGGGTGATGGGTAGGTGGTGGCAGTGCTGGGGGCACTGGGGGGCACAGGGGGCACTGAGTAAGGGGGCACAGGGGGGGCTAGGGGCACATGGGGGCACTGGGCACAGCGGGCACAGGGGGGCACGAGGGGTGATTGGCAGGTGGCGGCAGTGCTGGGGGCACTGAGAGCACAGGGGGGCACTGGGGGTGATGGGTAGGTGGTGGCAGTGCTGAGGGTACTGGGGGGGCACAGAGGGCACTGAGCACAGGGGGCACAGGGGGTGCTGGGGGTGATTGGCAGGTGGTGGCAGTGCTGGGAGCACTGGGGGGGCACTGAGCACAGGGTTGCTGGGGGCACAGGGGCTCACTGAGAGCACAGTGGGCACAGGGTTGCTGGGGGCACAGGGGGTCACTGAGAGCACAGGGGGCACTGGGGCGGCACTGAGCACAGCGGGCACAGGGGGGCACTAGGGGTGATGGGTAGGTGGTGGCAGTGCTGGGGCCACTGGGGGGCACAGAGGGCACTGAGCACAGGGGGCACAGGGTTGCTGGGAGCACAGGGGGGCACTGAGAGCACAGGGGGCACTGGGGGGGCACTGAGCACAGCGGGCACAGGGGGGCACGAGGGGTGATTGGCAGGTGGTGGCAGTGCTGGGGGCATTGAGAGCGCAGAGGGCACTGAGTAAGGGGGCACAGGGGTTGCTGGGGGCACTGGGGGGCACAGGGGAGTACTGGGGGTGATTGGCAGGTGGTGGAAGTGCTGGGGGCACTGAGCACAGCGGGCACTGGGGGGCACTGAGCACAGGGGGCACTGGGGGGCACTGAGCACAGGGGGCACTGGGGGGCACTGAGAGCACAGTGGGCACTGGGGGGCACTGAGCACAGCGGGCACTAGGGGGCACTGAGAGCACAGTGGGCACTGGGGGGCACTGAGCACAGCGGGCACTAGGGGGCACTGAGAGCACAGTGGGCACTGGGGGGCACTGAGCACAGCGGGCACTGGGGGGGCACTGAGCACAGGGGGCTCTGGGATATACTGGAGGTAGCGAGAGGTGATGTTGGCAGCAAAGGGTACTGGAGGTGCCAGGGATACTGGGCATAACTGGAGGGTACTGGGAAATGGAGGATAGTGGGCACTGGGGGCACTGCCAGGGGATACCCCCCCACGTGATGCCCCTGGTGCAGTGCACTCATGTGGTGCCCCTTGTCCAGAGCCACTGCCACCTTGTGCCAGGCCCTCATGCGAGGTGATGCCCACGGTGCCACACCCCTTGGGTGACGCCTCTTGTGCAGGATGATGCCCACCCCATGCAATGCCCCCATGCAGGGCAATGCCCCCATGCAAGGCAATGCCCACCCCATGCAATGCCCACCCCGTGCAGGGCAATGCCCCTGTGCAAGGCAATGCCCACCCCATGCAATGCCCACCCCATGCAGGGCAATGCCCTTCCTGCAAGGCAATGCCCACCCCATGCAATGCCCCCACGCAGGGCAATGCCCCCATGCAAGGTGATGCCCACCCCATGCAATGCCCCCATGCAGGGCAATGCCCACCCCATGCAATGCCCCCATGCAGGGCAATGCCCCTGTGCAAGGTGATGCCCACCCCATGCAATGCCCCCATGCAGGGCAATGCCCACCCCATGCAATGCCCCCATGCAGGGCAATGCCCCCATGCAAGGTGATGCCCACCCCAGGCAGTGCCCCCATGCAGGGCAATGCCCCCATGCAAGGTGATGCCCACCCCATGCAATGCCCACCCCACGCAGGGCAATGCCCCCATGCAAGGTGATGCCCACCCCATGCAATGCCCCCGTGCAGGGCAATGCCCCCATGCAAGGTGATGCCCACCCCATGCAGTGCCCCCGTGCAGGGCAATGCCCCCATGCAAGGTGGTGCCCACCCCATGCAATGCCCCTCCCTGTGCCCCCCGCTGGCATTGCAGCCAGGGCTGTGCCATCACCCCCCCTGTGCCTGGCCACCCGCGGAGGTGCCCCCCCGGGTGCCCTCTGTCCCTGCCCTGCGCGGTGCCCCCCGCAGCAGCCTGGCACACCCTCGCTGAGGGCTCTCACCGTGGGCACGGCCGCCGCGCCCCGAGGCGCTGCCGGGAACGGGAGGGGGCAGGGGTGGGGGCGGGGAGGGGGCACCCATGGGTGCTGCCAGGGGGTGGGGAGGGGGCACCCATGGGTGCTGCCAGGGGGCGGGGGGGTACCCATGGGTGCTGCCAGGGGGCGGGGGGGTATGGGGAGAGGGGAGTGGGGGTGCGGGGAGGGGGACATGGGAGAGGAGGGGCATGGGGGGGGCACAGGAGGGCATTGAGGGGCATGAAGGGGCATGAGGGGGCATTGAGGGGCATGGGGGGGGCACAGGAGGGCATTGAGGGGCATGAAGGGGCATGAGGGGGCATTGAGGGGCATGAAGGGCACAGGAGGGCATTGGGGGGCATGGGGGGGCATGGGGGGCACTGAGGGCACTGAGGGGCATAGGGGGGGCATGGGGGGCACAGGAGGGCATTGAGGGGCATGAAGGGGCATGGGGGGGACATGGGGGGCACAGGAGGGCACAGGAGGGCATTGAGGAGGATGGGGACAGGGGAGGGATGGGGACAGGGTGGGGGGAGAGGGACTTGGGTGTGGAGGGGCATGGGGGGCACTGGGGGGCACTGGGGTGGCACTGGGGTGGCACTGGGGGACATGAGGGGACACAGAGGGAGACATGGGCACAGGGGAGGGGTAGGGACGGGGGGGGCAGCATGGCAGCGGAGGGGCACGGGGGGCACTGGGGGGCACTGAGGGGCACTGGGGGGCACTGGGGGGCACTGGGGGGCACTGGGGGACACTGGGGTGTGTGAGGATGGGGGGGGACAAGAGGGGACATGGGGGGGGAGCATGGGGAGATGGAGCAGTGGGACCGTGGGAGTGTGGGCACAGGGGGCACGGAAGGGGGCACGGGGCCGTGGGGGGCACACGGAGGTGCAGGGGGCACAGGGACAGGGTCTGGAGAGCTGGGGGGGGACGTGGGCGTGGGGGGCACCAGGGGGGCACACGGGGGGGGGCTATGGATGGCTGCGGCCACCCCCCTTGTGCCCACCCCCCGCTGCCAACGCTGTGCCCCTGTGCTGAGTGCCACCCCAGACACCCCCCCCCCGGGCGCACCGAAGCCTTTGTCGCTGCGGGGCTGGCACCGTGCCCGTGCCAAGGTGGGATGGGCACAGCAGCGAGGGTCCCAGCGGGGACTCCGATGGGGAGGGTGGGCACAGGGGGGGGGGTGGCACGGAGAGGTGGGGCCAGATTGGCAGCCTCCCCCCCACACCCCCCCGGTGCCCTGTGGCTGGGCACACCTGTCCCCACCGGGTTGGCACTGCCCCAGCGGCCACCTCCCCGCCGGGGCTATAAGAGCCCGCGGGGTCCGGCCCCTGGCAGCGCCACCATGGCACTGCCACCGTCACCTGCCCTGGCACTGCTCCTCGTCCTGCTCTATGCCACCCCAGGTAGGTGCCCCCTACCTAGAGCTGGGTGCCCCCCACATCTGGGTGCCCTCTTCTGACCGCCTGTGCCCCCTCCTAGGAGCTGCCTGCACCCCAGCCCTCGATGCCACCCTAGAGCTGGGTACCCCCCCCTAGCTCTGGCTGCCCTCTCAGCTGGGTGCCCTCCAAATCTGGGTGCCACCTGGAGCTGGATAACCCCAAAACTGGGTGCCCACCCCCGTGCCCCCTGTGCCCCCTCCCTGGAGCTGGCTGCACCCCAGCCCTCGATGCCACCCTAGAGCTGGGCACCTCCCCTTGAGGACGGGAGGGGTCCTGGGTCCTCTCCTGGGCTCCTATAGTGTGGCACCGTGGGGAGGGCATTGGGTGGGTCGTGGGCACACGCTGGGTGCTGACGGCAGCCGCAGGGCTGGGGGTGCCAGGGGCAGGCTGCCAGGTGCCCCCCTCGGGTTGGTGCCAGAGCTGGGACACGGCGCTGCGCTGCGGGGCCCTGGGACACTGTGCCCGCCTGGCCTGGGCACCGCCCAACACGGTGAGACCCCTCCCCCCCCCTGCGTGTGCCAGCTGCGCTCCCCTGGCCCACTCGTGCCCCCCGAGGCCCCGTGCCAAGGTGTCCTGGCTGTGCCCTCTGTCCCCACCGAGTGCCAACGTCCCCACGGCCCCACCAGTGACCCCTGGGCTGTGTGCCCCCAGCTGCTGATGCCACTCATGTGCCCATGTCCTGTGCCCCAATGTCCTGTGCCCTAATGCCCCTCATGGCCCCAGTACCCATCTGCCAGTGCCCCTCATGCCCTGTGCCCTAATGCCCCTCATGCCCCCATGCCACTCATGCCCCCAATACCCATCTGCCAATGCCCCTCATGCCCCCATGCCCTGTGCCCCAATGCCACTCACGCCCCCATGCCCTGTGCCCCCACGCCCTGTGCCCCCATGCCCCTCATGCCCCCATGCCCTGTGCCCCAATGCCACTCACGCCCCCATGCCCTGTGCCCCCACGCCCTGTGCCCCCATGCCCCTCATGCCCCCATGCCCTGTGCCCCAATGCCCCTCATGCCCCCATGCCCTGTGCCCTCATGCCCTGTGCCCCAATGCCACTCATGCCCTCATGCCCTGTGCCCCCATGCCCTGTGCCCCCATGCTCCTCATGCCCCCATGCCCTGTGCCCTCATGCCCTGTGCCCCCACGCCCTGTGCCCCCATGCCCTGTGCCCCAATGCCACTCATGCCCCCATACCCTGTGCCCTCATGCCCTGTGCCCCAATGCCACTCATGCCCCCATGCCCTGTGCCCTCATGCCCTGTGCCCCAATGCCACTCATGCCCCCATGCCCTGTGCCCCCACGCCCTGTGCCCTAATGCCCCTCATGCCCCCATGCCCTGTGCCCTCATGCCCTGTGCCCCCACGCCCTGTGCCCCAATGCCACTCATGCCCCCAGTATCATTCTGCCAATGCCACTCATGCCCTGTGCCCCAATGCCCTGTGCCCCAATGTCCCTCATGCCCCCATGCCCTGTGCCCTCATGCCCCCACGCCCTGTGCCCCAATGCCCCTCATGCCCCCATGCCCTGTGCCCTCCCACACCCTCCATGTGCCCAGTCCCCACCTGCCAACGTCCCCCCCCACCGCAGGTGTCCCCATGCCCCCCCCAGATGCCCCTCTACCCGGTGCCCCCCATGCCACCACATCCCCCTAGCTGCCCTCCCCGTGCCCTGCCTGCCTTTGCCACTCATCCTCACCTCCCTCTGCCCACCGGTGCCAACTGTGCCAGGACGTCTGCGCCGACTGCCAGCAGGTGGTGACCCTCCTCATCCACATGGTCAACGAGTCTGCCACCAAGGTGCTCCTGGGCACGGGCTGGGCACTGCTGGGCACTGCGGGTGCCAGCCTGGGTGCCAGCTCAGGTGCCATGGTGGCTGTGGGTGCAGGTGGCCATCGAGAACTTCCTGCGTCGGGAGTGCCTGGCACTGCCTATGCCCACCATGGTGGCACCGTGCCAGAACCTGGTCCATGAATACTTCAGCCTCATCCTCACCGACCTGGAGGGGCACCTGGTGAGTGGGCACCCCCTGGGGGCACTGTGCCAGCTGGGGATACCTTGGAATAATGGGGGGGGGGGGGGGGGGAGGAGGTGGGGGGCAGGGACATCTTGGGGGCATGGTGCCAGCCACTTCAAGGGGGTGCTTGGGCACAGCATGCCAAATGGGGGCACTGTGCCAGCTGGGACACCTTAGGGCACCAGGCTCCTTGGGCACACCATACCAACTGGGGGCACTGTGCCAGCTGGGACACCTTATGCTACCAGGCTCCTTGGGCACACTGTGCCAGCTGGGGGCACTGTGCCAGCTGGGACACCTTAGGGTGCCAGGCTCCTTGGGCACACTGTGCCAGCTGGGGGCACTGTGCCAGCTGGGGCACCTTAGGGCACCAGGCTCCTTGGGCACACTGTGCCAGCTGGGGGCACTGTGCCAGCTGGGGCACCTTAGGGCACCAGGCTCCTTGGGCACACTGTGCCAGCTGGGGGTACTGTGCCAGCTGGGGCACCTTAGGGCACCAGGCTCCTTGGGCACACTGTGCCAGCTGGGGGCACTGTGCCAACTGAGGCACCTTAGGGCACCAGGCTCCTTGGGCACACTGTGCCAGCTGGGACACCTTAGGGCATCAGGCTCCTTGGGCACACCATGCCAACTGGGGGAACTGTGCCAGCTGGCACACCTTATGCTACCAGGGTCCTTGGGCACACCATACCAACTGGGGGGCACTGTGCCAGCTGGGGGCACCTCAGGGTGCTGAGGGAATTGGGCAGGGACATCTTGGGGTGCCAAGGGCATGGGGGATGTTGTGCCAGCTGAGGACATCTTGGGGGGGCTGTGGGCATCAGGGACACTGTGGGAGGGCTTGGGCACACTGTGCCACCTGGGTCACCTCGGAGCTCTTGGGCACACTGTGCCACCTGGGTTACTTTTGGCCCCTCAGAAGCCCTCAGCTGTCTGTGCCCACCTGGAGCTGTGCCCACATGACCCCAGGGGGGCTCCACTCTTGCCCCCCCTCAAGGCACTCAGTGCCCACCTGCAGGTATGGGGCTGGGGCAGGGGGTGCCCACGGGCATTGACTGGGGTCTGCTGGGCATTGGCATGGGCATCTCTCTGGGCATCTCTAAAGGCACCTACATGGCTAAGGGTATCTCTGTGGGCATCTCTGGGGGTACCTGTGTGGGTATGGGTATGGGCATCTCCATGGCTACCTACATTGGCATGGACATCCTCGTGGGTGTCTGTGGGCATCTCTGTGGGCATGGGCACAGGCAGCTCCGTGGGGCTTTGTGGGCATCTCTGTAGGCATCTGTGTGGGCATAAACATGGGCTCTTCCACGGGGGGGGGTTGGCATAGGCATCCCTGTGGGCATGGGCATGGGCTACTTCATGGGTGTCTGTGGGCATCTACCCGGGCACGGGTGGGCATGCACATGGGCAACTAATGGGCACCTGTGGGTATCTACCTGGGCATGGGTGGGCATGCACATGGGCAACTAATGGGCACCTGTGGGTATCTTCCTGGGCATGGGTGGGCGTGCAGTTGGGCATGGACTACTTCATGAGTGTCTGTGGGCACCTACTTGGGCATGGGTGTCTGTGGGCATGCACATGGGCAACTAATGGGTGCCTGTGGGCATCTACCTGGGCATGGGTGGGCATGCACATGGGCAACTAATGGGTACCTGTGGGCATCTACCTGGGCACAGGTGAGTGTGGGCATGTACATGGGTAACTAATGGATACCTGTGGGCATCTACCTGGGCATGGGTGTCTGTGGGCATGCACATGGGCAACTAATGGGTGCCTGTGGGCATCTACCTGGGCACGGGTGAGTGTGGGCATGCACATGGGCAACTAATGGGTGCCTGTGGGCATTTACCTGGGCATGGGTGGGCATGCCCATGGGCAACTAATGGGTGCCTGTGGGCATCATCTCCCTGGGCATGGGTGTGGGCATGCCCATGGGCAACTAATGGGTGTCTGTGGGTATCTACCTGGGCATGGGTGGGCATGCACATGGGCAACTAATGGGCACCTGTGGGCATCTACCTGGGCATGGGTGTGGGCATGCCCATGGGCAACTAATGGGTGCCTGTGGGCATCTACCTGGGCATGTGTATCTGTGGGCATGCCCATGGGCAACTAATGTGTGCCTGTGGGCACCTCTCTGGGCATGGGCATCTCCTTGGGCATCTTTAGACCCCTCCCCCCCCCCCCCCCCCCACGCCCGCGGGCACCCTTGGTGGGGCACCTGTGCGGGCACACCGAGGGGCATGAGCCCAGAGCCCCGCGGGTGCCCATCGCAGGAGGCCACCATTAGCCTCCGGAGTGATGAGTGCCCACCCGCAGGCTGGCACCGCCCTGCCCATGCCGCTGCCCCTCTGCTGGCTGTGCCGCACCTTCCTGGCCCGCGCCGAGGCGGCGGTGCCCAAGGAGACGTTGGCATCGGCGGCGGCAGGGCTGTGCCGGGTGCTGCCCACCGTGGCCGTGGGTGCCTGCCAGTGCCTGGCACAGCGCTACGCCGTGTTGGCACTGGAGGTGCTGCTGGGCCGCCTGGCACCTCGCCTGCTCTGCCAGCTGCTCCTCTCCTGCCGCCCCGAGGACATCAAGGCTCAGATGCCACTTCCCCCTGTGCCACCTCCCTCCGTGCCACCTGCCCCCAGTGGGCTCCTGGAGGCTGGGCAGGCTCCCAAGCCTGCTGCTTGTGCTGGCATCGAGGTAAGAGGCTGGCACCGGCTGGTACAGGGGGGGGTGGGAGGTGCAAGGTGGGCTCCTGGGCACGTGGTTGGGCAGGGAGGGTGATCAGGGTCCTTGTCTGTGCCCAGGGGGGCACCTAAGGGTGGCACAGCCCCGAGGGGACATGGCAGGGACTCAAAGGGTGGCACAGGACTCAGGGATGAGAGGGCATCCAAGAGTGGCACAGCCTCGAGGGTCACATTTGGGGGTGGCACAGTCCCCAGGGATGTGACAGGGCACCCAAGGGTGGCACAGCCCCAAAGGGGTATGCCAGGGACTCAAAGGGTGGCACAGTCCCCAGGGATGTGACAGGGCACCCAAGGGTGGCACAGCCCCAGGGGACACTCAGAGGTGCCACCAGGACTCCCCCAAGGAAGGGCTGAGACTGAGAGTGGCACAGCCTCAGGGGCACAGCTCAGGGTGGCACAGCCTCATGGACACCTCTCGAGGTGGCACAGCCTCAGGGGCACAGCTCAGGGTGGCACAGCCTCAGGGACACCTCTCGAGGTGGCACAGCCTCAGGGGCACAGCTCAGGGTGGCACAGCCTCAGGGACACAGCTCAGGGTGGCACAGCCCCAGGGGACACCTCCCAGAGTGGGACAGTGCCAGGGGATGCCATTCAGGGTGGGACAATGCCAAGGCAGTGCCACAAGCTCTAGGGACACAGTGAGGTGCCCAAAAGATGTCACCTTCCCCCCCCCAAGAATGTGCCAAGGTCCTCAAGGGTGGCACAGCCTCAGGGAGAGATGCTGGGGACACAAAGGGTGGCACAGTGCCAGGGGACACCTCCCAGGGTGGCACAACCCCAGGGGACACTTCCCAGAGTGGCACAGTGCCAAGGTAGTGCCACAACCTCTAGGGACAGAGTGAGGTGCCCAAAAAGTGTCACCCTCCCCCCCAGGAATGTGCCAAGGTCCTCAAGGGTGGCACAGCCTCAGGGGGAGATGTTGGGGACACAAAGGGTGGCACAGTGCCAGGGGACACCACTCAGGGTGGGACAGTGCCAAGGTAGTGCCACAACCTTTAGGGACAGTGTGAGGTGCCCAAAAAGTGTGCCAAGGTGCTCAAGGGTGGCACAGCCCCAGGGGACACTCAAAGGTGCCACCAGGACCCCCCCCCACACAGCCTCAGTGGGTGACCCTGAGAGTGCCACAGCTCGAGTGGCACACCAGGGGTGCCACAGCCTTCTGGGCAAGGTGGGTGGTGCCACCCTGGGGGTGTGTCCCACCTCATGCCACCCATGTGTGCCCCCCCCACAGGCCCTGTCCCCTGCCCTGGGGCTCTGTGCCCTCGGCCCAAGCTTCTGGTGCTCCAGCCCCGAGGCTGCCAGGCAGTGCCAGGTGAGAGGAGGGCACAAAGGGGACACTGGGGGGGTGGGGGAGGGAAAGCATCACCTTGGGCAGCATGGGGAGGGCACTGCCCTGCACGGGGGCATTGCATGGGGTGGGCATCACCTTGCACAAGGGGCATCACACAAGGGGGATGGCACTGTGGGCATCACCCTGCACAAGGGGCTTGCATGATGGCATTGCATGGGGTGGGCATCATCACCTTGCATGAGGGGCATTGCCCTGCACAGGGGGCATTGCATGGGGTGGGCATCGCCTCGCATGAGGGGCATTGCCCTGCACAAGGGGCATTGCATGGGGTGGGCATCACCTTGCATGATGGGCACTGCATGGGGTGGGCATCACCTTGCACCAGGGGCATTGCCCTGCATAGGGGGCATTGCATGGGGTGGGCATCACCTTGCACAAGGGGCTTGCATGATGGGCACTGCATGGGGTGGGCATCATCACCTCACATGAGGGGCATTGCCCTGCACAAGGGGCATTGCATGGGGTGGGCATCACCTTGCATGATGGGCACTGCATGGGGTGGGCATCACCTTGCACCAGGGGCATCACCCTGCACAGGGGGCTTGCATGATGGGCATTGCATGGGGTGGGCATCACCTTGCACAAGAGGCATCACTCAGGGGCATGGCACCATTGGCATCACCTTGCACAAGGAACTTGCACCAGGGGCATTTCCCTGCACAAAGGGCATCACATGGGGTGGGCATCACCTTGCATCAGGGGCATTGCCCTGCACAGGGGGCATTGCATGGGGTGGGCATCACCTTGCATCAGGGGCATTGCCCTGCACAGGGGGCATTGCATGGGGTGGGCATCACCTTGCATCAGGGACATTGCCCTACACAGGGGGCATTGCATGGGGTGGGCATCACCTTGCACAAGAGGCATCACTCAGGGGCATGGCACTGTGGGCATCACCCTGCATAAGGGGCTTGCATGATGGGCACTGCATGAGGTGGGCATCACCTTGCACCAGGGGCATTGCCCTGCACAGGGGGCATTGCATGGGGTGGGCATCACCTTGCACAAGGGGCATCACTCAGGGGCATGGCACCATTGGCATCACCTTGCACAAGGGGCTTGCATGATGGGCATTGCATGGGGTGGGCATCACCTGGCACAAGGGGCATCACATGGGGTGGGCATTGCCTCAGCCTCACCTCCTCCTTGCTGTGCCAACAGGCCCTGCAGTACTGCCAAGAGCACAACTGGCTCTAGGGTGGCACCAGGAGCCCCCCCCCAGCTCTGCCAGCCTCACTCCTGGCCTCAAATAAAGCTCTGATGTTGCCCTGCAGCAGTGTGGCACTTCTGGGGGGTGCCAAGGGGCATTGTGGAGGGGGTGTGAGGTGCCAAGGGGGTGGAGGGCATCTTCTAGACGCTACCAACCCCACCCCCCCCCCCTTGCCCCTCAGAGGGCACCCCTGGCACTCCCAGGGGCACCTGCAATGTCCATAGGGGCACACCCAGTCCAGGGCACCCATGGCCTCCATAGACAGCCATGCCCACCCTGAGGGCACCCACAATACCCTGGGCACACTTAGGCCCCTGCCATGGGCACCCATGGCACCCCCTCCCTGGGCAGCCTGTGCCAGTGCCTGACCTCCTGCCCAGGAAAGAGCTTCCCACAGCCAACCTCAGCCTGCCCTGGCACAACCAACCTCAGCCTGCCCTGGCACAGCAACCTCAGCCTGTCCTGGCACAGCCACCCTCAGCCTGCTCTGGCACAGCCAACCTCAGCCTGCTCTGGCACAGCAACCTCAGCCTGCCCTGGCACAGCCACCCTCAGCCTGCCCTGGCACAACCAACCTCAGCCTGCCCTGGCACAACCAATCTCAGCCTGCCCTGGCACAGCCAACCTCAGCCTGCCCTGGCACAACCAATCTCAGCCTGCCCTGGCACAGCAACCTCAGCCTGTCCTGGCACAGCCACCCTCAGCCTGCCCTGGCACAACCAACCTCAGCCTGCCCTGGCACAGCCGCTTCAGCCTGCCCTGGCACAGCCACCCTCATCCTGCCCTGACACAACCAACCTCAGCCTGCCCTGGCACAGCCGCTTCAGCCTGCCCTGGCACAGCCACCCTCAGCCTGCCCTGGCACAGCAACCTCAGCCTGCCCTGGCACAACCAACCTCAGCCTGCCCTGGCACAACCAACCTCAGCCTGCCCTGGCACAGCAACCTCAGCCTGCCCTGGCACAGCCACTTCAGCCTGCCCTGGCACAACCAACCTCAGCCTGCCCTGACACAGCCACCCTCAGCCTGCCCTGGCACAACCAACCTCAGCCTGCCCTGGCACAGCCAACCGCAGCCTGCCCTGGCACAGCAACCTCAGCCTGCCCTGGCACAGCCACTTCAGCCTGCCCTGGCACAGCCTGAGGCCATTTCCTCTCCTACCGTCAGTGCCAGGGGGGCAGGGACCAGCTCCGGCCGCACTGCAGCCTCCTGCCGGGCAGCTGCAGAGGGCACTCAGGTCCCCTCCTGCCTCTGCGCTTCCTGCGCCGCTGGGCTGCAGCAGAACCCCTGGAACCGAACCTCCCTTCCCTCCTCTTTCCC
>NC_087305.1:0-47500 GCF_015220805.1 Pogoniulus pusillus | reverse complement strand
GTGCCATGGGTGCCCATGGCAGGGGCCTAAGTGTGCCCAGGGTATTGTGGGTGCCCTCAGGGTGGGCATGGCTGTCTCTATGGAGGCCATGGGTGCCCTGGGCTGGGTGTGCCCCTAGGGACATTGCAGGTGCCCCTGGGAGTGCCATGGGTGCCCCTGGGGAGAGTGCCCAGGGACACTGTGGGTGCCCCCAGGGAGGGCACAGGCATGCCTGGGGTGGGGGGGGTGAGAGTCTATGGGTGCCCCTCGAGTGGACTTCAGGTGTCTCCAGAGGGGTGCCCACAAGGGAGTGCCCAGAGAGGTGCCCAGAGAGGTGCCCAGGGCAGGGCTCAGGCTCCCTGCTGCTTGGTCTCATCTTCCTCTCGGCGCTTCCAGATCTGGGGAGAGGCAGAGCAGGGAGGAAGGCTCAGGGCACAGCCTGGGGGGGGGGGACACAAATGGCCTCGAGGACCCCAATTGTCCCCAGAGGTCTCCAATGTCCCCAAGGACTCCATCAAGGACCCCAAATGTCCCCAAAGGTCCCCAATGTCCACAGAGTCCCCAAGGTCCCCCATGTCTCTAAGGTCCCCAAATGTCCCCAGAGGTCTCCAATGTCCCCAAATGACCCCAAAGGTCCCCAATATCCACAGGGTCCCCAAGGTCTCTAAGGTCTCCAATGTCCCCAAACGTCCCCAAAGGTCTCCAATGACCCCAAATGACCCCAAAGGTCTCCAAGGTCCCCAAGGACTCCATCAAGGACCTCAAATGTCCCCAAAGGTCCCCAAGGTCCTCAGAGTCCCCAAGCTCCCCAAGGGTCCTAAATGACCCCAAAGGTCCCCAATGTCCACAAGGTCCCCAAATGTCCCCAAAGGTCTCCAATGACCCCAAATGACCCCAAATGTCCCCAATGTCCACAGGGTCCCCAAGGTCCCTAATGTCTCTAAGGTCTCCAATGTCCCCAAAGGTCTCCAATGACCCCAAAGGTCCCCAATGTCCACAGGGTCCCCAAGGTCCCCAATGTCTCTAAGGTCTCCAATGACCCCAAATGACCCCAAATGACCCCAAGGTCCCCAACGACTCCAAGGTCTCAAAGGTCCCCAATGGCTCTAAAGTCTCCAATGACCCCAAAAGTCCCCAAGGTCCCCAATGACCCAAATGTCTCCAATGACCCCAAATGACTTCAAAGTCCCCAATGGCTCCAAGCTCTCCAATGACCCCAAATGACCTCAAGGTCCCAAATGTCCCCAATGGCTCCAAGGTCTCCAATGACCCCAAATGACCTCAAAGGTCCCCAACGTCCACAGGGTCCCCAAGGTCCCCAATGTCTCTAAGGTCCCCAAATGTCCCCAAAGGTCTCCAATGACCCCAAATGACCCCCAAAGGTCCCCAACGTCCACAGGGTCCCCAAGGTCCCCAATGTCTCTAAGGTCCCCAAATGTCCCCAAAGGTCTCCAATGACCCCAAATGACCCCCAAAGGTCCCCAACGTCCACAGGGTCCCCAAGGTCCCCAATGTCTCTAAGGTCCCCAAATGTCCCCAAACGTCCCCAAGGTCCTCAGAGTCCCCAAGCTCCCCAAGGTCCCCAATGACCCCAAATGACCCCAAGGTCCCCAACGACTCCAAGGTCTCACAGGTCCCCAATGGCTCCAAGCTCTCCAATGACCCCAAATGACCTCAAGGTCCCCAAGGTCCCCAATGGCTCCAAGCTCTCCAATGACCCCAAATGATCTCAAGGTCCCAAATGTCCCAAATGACCTCAAGGTCCCAAATGTCCCCAAATGACCTCAAGGTCCCCAATGATCCAAATGTCTCCAATGACCCCAAATGACCTCAAGGTCCCCAATGGCTCCAAGCTCTCCAATGACCCCAAATGACCTCAAGGTCCCCAATGGGTCCAAGCTCTCCAATGACCCCAAACAACCTCAAGGTCCCAAATGTCCCCAATGACCTCAAGGTCCCAAATGTCCCCAATGACCTCAAGGTCCCAAATGTCCCCAATGACCTCAAGGTCCCCAACGTCCTCACCTGGATGTAAGCCTCAGAGAGGGTAATCATCTGGGGCAGGATGTCTGTGACCTGCAGGTCCTGCAGCTCATACCACTTGCCAGTGCCCTGCCACAAGAGGGGGTGGGTGAGGGTGAGGTCAGAGGTGACACTGGCACCCCCCTGGGCAGGGGGCAGGCTGGCAGCAGGGCAGTGCCAGGGGGCACTCACGTGGTGCAGGACGTGGATGCGGTAGGAGCCCTCCGAGGGCTTCCCATCGTGGACGATGTTTGCCACCAGGTCGTAGGTGGTGTTGGGGTGGGCAGCCTGAGCCTCCTCTGCCAGGTACTCTCGCAGGTCCACGTTCCTGGGGGGCACCTCTGTGGGCACTGCTGCCAACCACAGCCAGCCCCCAGCCCCCTCCAACCCCCAACTCCCGCCCCGGAGCCACCTGCAGCATCTCCCACCCGGAGCTGCTCGCAGCTGCCCTCAAACCCCCTCCAAAGCAGCTTCAAACCCTCTCAGGTGCCACCAAATCCCTCTCAGGTGCCACCAAATCCCTCTCAGGTGCCACCAAATCTCTCCCAGATGCATCCAAACCCTCTCAGATGCCACCAAATCCCTCCCAGGTGCCACCAAATCCCTCTCAGGTGCCACCAAACCCCTCCAAAGCAGCTTCAAACCCTCTCAGGTGCCACCAAATCCCTCTTAGGTGCCACCAAACCCCTCCAAAGCAGCCTCAAACCCTCTCAGGTGCCACCAAATCCCTCTTAGGTGCCACCAAATCCCTCTCAGGTGCCTCCAAATCCCTCTCAGGTGCCACCAAACCCCTCCAAAGCAGCTTCAAACCCTCTCAGGTGCCACCAAATCCCTCTCAGGTGACACCAAATCCCTCCCAGATGCCACCAAACCCCTCCAAAGCAGCTTCAAACCCTCTCAGATGCCACCAAATCCCTCCCAGATGTCACCAAACCCCTCCAAAGCAGATTGAAACCCTCTCAGGTACCACCAAATCCCTCTCAGGTGCCACTAAATCCCTCTCAGGTGCCACCAAATCCCTCTCAGGTGCCACCAAATCCCTCTCAGGTGCCACCAAATCCCTCCAAAACAGCTTCAAACCCTCTCAGGTGCCACCAAACCCCTCTCAGGTGCCACCAAATCCCTCTCAGGTGCCACCAAATCCCTCCCAGGTGCCACCAAATCCCTCCAAAGCAGCTTCAAACCCTCTCAGGTGCCACCAAATCCCTCTCAGGTGCCACCAAATCTCTCCCAGATGCCTCCAAACCCTCTCAGATGCCACCAAATCCCTCCCAGGTGCCACCAAATCCCTCTTAGGTGCCACCAAACCCCTCCAAAGCAGCTTCAAACCCTCTCAGGTGCCACCAAATCCCTCTTAGGTGCCACCAAACCCCTCCAAAGCAGCCTCAAACCCTCTCAGGTGCCACCAAATCCCTCTTAGGTGCCACCAAATCCCTCTCAGGTGCCTCCAAATCCCTCTCAGGTGCCACCAAACCCCTCCAAAGCAGCTTCAAACCCTCTCAGGTGCCACCAAATCCCTCTCAGGTGACACCAAATCCCTCCCAGATGCCACCAAACCCCTCCAAAGCAGCTTCAAACCCTCTCAGATGCCACCAAATCCCTCCCAGATGTCACCAAACCCCTCCAAAGCAGATTGAAACCCTCTCAGGTACCACCAAATCCCTCTCAGGTGCCACTAAATCCCTCTCAGGTGCCACCAAATCCCTCTCAGGTGCCACCAAATCCCTCTCAGGTGCCACCAAATCCCTCCAAAACAGCTTCAAACCCTCTCAGGTGCCACCAAACCCCTCTCAGGTGCCACCAAATCCCTCTCAGGTGCCACCAAATCCCTCCCAGGTGCCACCAAATCCCTCCAAAGCAGCTTCAAACCCTCTCAGGTGCCACCAAATCCCTCTCAGGTGCCACCAAATCTCTCCCAGATGCCTCCAAACCCTCTCAGATGCCACCAAATCCCTCCCAGGTGCCACCAAATCCCTCTTAGGTGCCACCAAACCCCTCCAAAGCAGCTTCAAACCCTCTCAGGTGCCACCAAACCCCTCTTAGGTGCCACCAAATCCCTCTCAGGTGCCTCCAAATCCCTCTCAGAGGCCACCAAACCCCTCCAACGCAGCTTCAAACCCTCTCAGGTGCCACCAAATCCCTCTCAGGTGACACCAAATCCCTCTTAGGTGCCACCAAACCCCTCCAAAGCAGCTTCAAACCCTCTCAGATGCCACCAAATCCCTCCCAGATGTCACCAAACCCCTCCAAAGCAGATTGAAACCCTCTCAGGTGCCACCAAATCCCTCTCAGGTGCCACCAAATCCCTCCAAAGCAGCTTCAAACCCTCTCAGGTGCCACCAAATCCCTCTCAGGTGCCACCAAATCCCTCCCAGATGCCACCAAACCCCCCCAAAGCAGCTTCAAACCCTCTCAGATGCCACCAAATCCCTCTCAGATGCCACCAAATCCCTCTCAGATGCCACCAAACCCCTCTCAGATGCCACCAAATCCCTCTCAGATGCCACCAAATCCCTCCAAAGCAGCTTCAAACCCTCTCAGGTGCCACCAAACCCCTCTCAGGTGCCACCAAACCCCTCTCAGGTGCCACCAAATCTCTCCCAGATGCCTCCAAACCCTCTCAGATGCCACCAAATCCCTCCCAGATGCCACCAAATCCCTCTCAGGTGCCACCAAACCCCTCCAAAGCAGCTTCAAACCCTCTCAGGTGCCACCAAATCCCTCTTAGGTGCCACCAAACCCCTCCAAAGCAGCCTCAAACCCTCTCAGGTGCCACCAAATCCCTCTTAGGTGCCACCAAATCCCTCTCAGGTGCCTCCAAATCCCTCTCAGGTGACACCAAACCCCTCCCAGATGCCACCAAACCCCTCCAAAGCAGCTTCAAACCCTCTCAGATGCCACCAAATCCCTCCCAGATGCCACCAAACCCCTCCCAGATGCCACCAAACCCCTCCCAGATGCCACCAAACCCCTCCAAAGCAGCTTCAAACCCTCTCAGATGCCACCAAATCCCTCCCAGATGCCACCAAACCCCTCCCAGATGCCACCAAACCCCTCCAAAGCAGCTTCAAACCCTCTCAGATGCCACCAAATCCCTCCCAGATGCCACCAAACCCCTCCCAGATGCCACCAAACCCCTCCAAAGCAGCTTCAAACCCTCTCAGATGCCACCAAATCCCTCTCAGATGCCACCAAATCCCTCTCAGGTGCCTCCAAATCCCTCTCAGATGCCACCAAACCCCTCCCAGATGCCACCAAACCCCTCCAAAGCAGCTTCAAACCCTCTCAGGTGCCACCAAATCCCTCTCAGGTGACACCAAATCCCTCCCAGATGCCACCAAACCCCTCCAAAGCAGCTTCAAACCCTCTCAGATGCCACCAAATCCCTCCCAGATGTCACCAAACCCCTCCAAAGCAGATTGAAACCCTCTCAGGTACCACCAAATCCCTCTCAGGTGCCACTAAATCCCTCTCAGGTGCCACCAAATCCCTCTTAGGTGCCACCAAATCCCTCCCAGGTGCCACCAAACCCCTCCAAAGCAGCTTCAAACCCTCTCAGGTGCCACCAAATCCCTCCCAGATGCCACCAAACCCCTCCAAAGCAGCTTCAAACCCTCTCAGATGCCACCAAATCCCTCCCAGATGCCACCAAACCCTCCCAGATGCCACCAAACCCCTCCCAGATGCCACCAAACCCCTCCAAAGCAGCTTCAAACCCTCTCAGATGCCACCAAATCCCTCCCAGATGCCACCAAACCCCTCCCAGATGCCACCAAACCCCTCCAAAGCAGCTTCAAACCCTCTCAGATGCCACCAAATCCCTCTCAGATGCCACCAAATCTCTCCCAGATGCCTCCAAACCCTCTCAGATGCCACCAAATCCCTCCCAGATGCCACCAAATCCCTCTCAGGTGCCACCAAACCCCTCCAAAGCAGCTTCAAACCCTCTCAGGTGCCACCAAATCCCTCTTAGGTGCCACCAAACCCCTCCAAAGCAGCCTCAAACCCTCTCAGGTGCCACCAAATCCCTCTTAGGTGCCACCAAATCCCTCTCAGGTGACACCAAATCCCTCTCAGGTGACACCAAACCCCTCCCAGATGCCACCAAACCCCTCCAAAGCAGCTTCAAACCCTCTCAGATGCCACCCAACCCCTCCAGATGCCACCAAACCCCTCCCAATGCCACCAAACCCCCTCCTGATGCCACCAAACCCCTCCAAAGCAGCTTCAAACCCTCTCAGGTGCCACCAAACCCTCCAAAGCAGCTTCAAACCCTCTCAGATGCCACCAAATCCCTCCCAGATGCCACCAAACCCCTCCCAGATGCCACCAAACCCCTCCAAAGCAGCTTCAAACCCTCTCAGATGCCACCAAATCCCTCCCAGGTGTCAGCAAACCCCTCCAAAGCAGATTGAAACCCTCTCAGGTGCCACCAAATCCCTCTTAGGTGCCTCCAAATCCCTCTCAGATGCCACCAAACCCCTCCAAAGCAGCTTCAAACCCTCTCAGGTGCCACCAAATCCCTCTCAGGTGACACCAAATCCCTCCCAGATGCCACCAAACCCCTCCAAAGCAGCTTCAAACCCTCTCAGATGCCACCAAATCCCTCTCAGATGCCACCAAACCCTTCCAGGTCCCCCCAAACCCCTCCCAGGTCCCTCCAAACCCCTCCCAGGTCTCCCCAAACCCTTCCCAGGTCCCTCCAAACCCTCCCAGCTGCCTCCAAACCCTTCCCCAGGTCCCCCCAAACCCCTCTCAGGTCCCCCCAAACCCCTCCCAGCTGCCTCCAAACCCTTCCCAGGTCCCTCCAAACCCCTCCCAGATGCCTCCAAACCCTTCCCCAGGTCCCCCCAAACCCCTCTCAGGTCCCCCCAAACCCCTCCCAGATGCCTCCAAACCCTCCCAGCTGCCTCCATCTTCTTTTAGATGCTTCCAATCTCCTCCAGCTGCCCCTGACCTCCTCCAGATACTTCTAATCCCTTTTAGCTGCTTCCAACCCTCCCCTAGACACTTCCAACCTCCTCCAGCTGCTTCCAACCCTTCTCCAGCTACCTCCAACCTCCTCCAGCTGCCTCCAACCTCCTCCAGCTGCCTCCAACCTCCTCCAGCTGCCTCCAACCCTCCTCCAGCTGCTTCCAACCTCCTCCAGCTGCCTCCAACCTCCTCCAGCTGCCTCCAACCTCCTCCAGCTGCCTCCAACCTTTTAGCCACCTCCAACCCTCCTCCAGCTGCTTCCAACCTCCTTTAGATACTTCTAACCTCCTCCAGCCACCTCCAACCCTCCTCCAGCTGCCTCCAACCTCCTCCAGCTGCCTCCAACCTCCTCCAGCTGCCTCCAACCTTCCTTAGATACTTCTAACCTCCTTTAGCCACCTCCAACCCTCCTCCAGCTGCTTCCAACCTCCTCCAGCTGCTTCCCACCCTCCTCCAGCTACTTCCAACCTCCTTTAGCCACCTCCAACCCTCCTCCAGCTGCCTCCAACCTCCTTTAGCTGCTTCTAACCTCTTTTAGCCACCTCCAACTCTCCCCTAGACATTTCCAACCTACTCCAGCTGCCTCCCACCCTCCTCCAACTGCCTCCAACCTCCTTTAGCTACTTCTAACCTCTTTTAGCCACCTCCAACTCTCCTCCAGCTGCCTCCAACCTCCTTTAGATACTTCTAACCTCCTTTAGCCACCTCCAACCCTCCTGCAGCTGCCTCCAACCTTCTTTAGCCACCTCCAACCCTTCTCCATCTGCATCCCACCCTCCTCCAACTGCCTCCAACCTACCTTTAGATCCTTCTAACCTCCTTTAGCTCCTTCTAACCTCTTTTAGCCACCTCCAACCCTCCTCCAGCTGCTTCCAACCCTCCTCCAGCTGCCTCCAACCTCCTCCAGCTTCTTCCAACCTCCTTTAGCCACCTCCAACCTCCTCCAGCTTCTTCCAACCTCCTTTAGCCACCTCCAACCCTCCTCCAGCTGCCTCCAACCCTCCTCCAGCTGCCTCCAACCTTCTTTAGCCACCTCCAACCCTCCTCCAGCTGCCTCCCACCCTCCTCCAGCTGCCTCCCACCCTCCTCCAGCTGCCTCCAACCTCCTTTAGCTCCTTCTAACCTCCTTTAGCCACCTCCAACCCTCCTCCATCTGCCTCCAACTCTCTCTCAGCCACTTCCACCTCGCTCCCTCTGCCCCCTCCACGCTCCCCCTCCCTCCCCAGGCCCTGGGCCCTCACGTGATGGGGAAGTTGACAATGGTTGGGTTCTTCTCCACGAAGAAGTTGTTCTTGGTGAAACGTTTGATGCAGAAGATGAGGTAGGGAGGCAGCCTGGTGAGCTGGAAGCGCTTCAGGAAGTTCTCCTTGTAGGTCTTGTACTCCTTCTCAGTGGCCCCATTGAACTTGGCCAGGATGCTGAAGAGAGGCACCTGGGGGATGATCAACTGCTCCTTCTCGTCCTTGTAGAGCGGCGCCGTGGGCAGGTCCAGGCTCAGGTACATGAAGGAGGACTCCACCATCAGCTCCTGGTACTCAGAGTTCTGCAGCAGCTGAGCCTTCTCCTCTGCTGGCTGCGGGCAGGGGCACAGCTCAGTACCATTGGGGGGGGTGGGCAGAGGCTGCACAGAGCCCTCCCTGAGCTCACAGCATCCACAGACCTCACAGCATCCACAGAGACACTCTGAGCTCAGAGCATCCACACAGCCCCCCCATAGCTCACAGCCCCCCCTGAGCTCACAGCATCCACACAGCCCCCCTGAGCACACCACAACCCCCCTGAGCTCAGAGCATCTACACAGCCCCCCCTGAGCTCAGGTACATGAAGGAGGACTCCACCATCAGCTCCTGGTACTCAGAGTTCTGCAGCAGCTGAGCCTTCTCCTCTGCTGGCTGCGGGCAGGGGCACAGCTCAGTACCACTGGGGGGGGTGGGCAGAGGCTGCACACAGCCCCCCCTGGGCACAAAGCATCCACACAGCCCCCCCTGAGCTCAGGTACATGAAGGAGGACTCCACCATCAGCTCCTGGTACTCAGAGTTCTGCAGCAGCTGAGCCTTCTCCTCTGCTGGCTGCGGGCAGGGGCACAGCTCAGTACCATTGGGGGGGGTGGGCAGAGGCTGCACAGAGCCCTCCCTGAGCTCACAGCATCCACAGACCTCACAGCATCCACAGAGACACTCTGAGCTCAGAGCATCCACACAGCCCCCCCATAGCTCACAGCCCCCCCTGAGCTCACAGCATCCACACAGCCCCCCTGAGCACACCACAACCCCCCTGAGCTCAGAGCATCTACACAGCCCCCCCTGAGCTCAGGTACATGAAGGAGGACTCCACCATCAGCTCCTGGTACTCAGAGTTCTGCAGCAGCTGAGCCTTCTCCTCTGCTGGCTGCGGGCAGGGGCACAGCTCAGTACCACTGGGGGGGGTGGGCAGAGGCTGCACACAGCCCCCCCTGGGCACAAAGCATCCACACAGCCCCCCCTGAGCTCAGAGCATCCACAGACCTCACAGCATCCACAGAGACACTCTGAGCTCAGAGCATCCACACAGCCCCCCCATAGCTCACAGCCCCCCCTGAGCTCACAGCATCCACACAGCCCCCCTGAGCACACCACAACCCCCCTGAGCTCAGAGCATCTACACAGCCCACCCTGAGCACACCACAACCCCCCTGAGCAGGGAGCATCCACAGAGCCACTCTGAGCTGAGAGCATCCACACAGCACTCCCTGAGCTCAGAGCATCCACAGAGCCTCCACTGAGCTGAGAGCATCCACACAGCCCCCCCTGAGCTCAGGTACGTGAAGGAGGACTCCACCATCAGCTCCTGGTACTCAGAGTTCTGCAGCAGCTGAGCCTTCTCCTCTGCTGGCTGCGGGCAGGGGCACAGCTCAGCACCACTGGGGGGGGTGGGCAGAGGCTGCACAGAGCCCTCCCGGGGCACACCACAGCCCCCGAGCTCACAGCATCCACACAGCCCCCCCTGAGCACACCACAGCCCCCCCTGAGCACACAGCATCCACACAGCCCCCCCTGAGCTCACAGCATCTACACAGCCCCCCCTGAGCACACAGCATCCACACAGCCCCCCCTGAGCTCACAGCATCCACACAGCCCCCCCTGAGCTCACAGCATCCACACAGCCCCCCCTGAGCTCACAGCATCCACACAGCCCCCCCTGAGCACACAGCCCCCCCTGAGCTCACAACCCCCCCTGAGCACACAGCATCCACACAGCCCCCCTGAGCATTGAGCATCCACACAGCCCCCCCTGAGCACACAGCATCCACACAGCCCCCCCTGAGCACACCACAGCCCCCCCTGAGCTCAGAGCATCCACAGAGCCCCCACTGAGCTGAGAGCATCCACACAGCCCCCACTGAGCTCAGAGCATCCACACAGCCCCCCCTAAGCTCACAGCCCCCCCTGAGCTCAGGTACATGAAGGAGGACTCCACCATCAGCTCCTGGTACTCAGAGTTCTGCAGCAGCTGAGCCTTCTCCTCTGCTGGCTGCGGGCAGGGGCACAGCTCAGTACCACTGGGGGGGGTGGGCAGAGGCTGCACAGAGCCTCCCCTGGGCACAAAGCATCCACACAGCCCCCCCTGAGCACAAAGCATCCACAGAGCCCCCCTGAGCATTGAGCATCCATGCAGCCCCCCTAAGCTCATAGCCCCCCTGAGCTCAGAGCATCCACACAGCCCCCACTGAGCTCACAGCATCCACACAGCCCCCCCGAGCTCACAGCATCCACACAGCCCCCCCTGAGCTGAGAGCATCCACAGAGCCCCCCCCTGAGCACACAGCATCCACAGAGCCCCCCCCTGAGCTGAGAGCATCCACACAGCCCCCCCTGAGCACACAGCATCCACACAGCCCCCCCTGAGCACACCACAGCCCCCCCTGAGCTCACAGCATCCACACAGCCCCCCCTGAGCTCACAGCATCCACACAGCCCCCCCTGAGAGCATCCACACAGCCCCCCGAGCTGAGAGCATCCACAGAGCCCCCCCCTGAGCACACAGCATCCACACAGCCCCCCCCGAGCTGAGAGCATCCACACAGCCCCCACTGAGCACACAGCATCCACACAGCCCCCCCTGAGCACACCACAGCCCCCCCTGAGCTCACAGCATCCACACAGCCCCCCCTGAGCACACAGCATCCACACAGCCCCCCCTGAGCACACAGCATCCACACAGCCCCCCTGAGCACACCACAGCCCCCCCTGAGCTCACAGCATCCACACAGCCCCCCCTGAGCTCACAGCATCCACACAGCCCCCCCTGAGCTGAGAGCATCCACACAGCCCCCCCTGAGCACACAGCATCCACACAGCCCCCCCTGAGCTCACAGCATCCACACAGCCCCCCCTGAGCACATCACAGCCCCCCCTGAGGTCAGAGCATCCACACAGCTCCCCCTGAGCACACCACAGCCCCCCCTGAGCACACCACAGCCCCCCCTGAGCTCACAGCACCCACACAGCCCCCCCTGAGCACACAACCCCCCCCCCACGAGCTCAGAGCCTCCACACTGCTCCTTCAGCCCAGCAGGAGCTCCACACACATCTCCTGGAGCTGAGCACCTCCCCCCAAAGCCGAGCAGGACCTCCCCACCCCCCACCCCCCTCCACCCCCCCGGAGGTAAGCAGAACCTCCCTGCCCACCCCCGAGCTGAAGAGGACCTCCCCACCCCCCCCCCACCCCCCCCACCCCCGCACCAGGTCTGGGTGTGGCAGCTTCTTGGTGAAGATGCGCATGGAGCCCTGGAAGACATCGGTGACGATGGCTGGGGGGGGGGAGGGGGCACACGGGTCAGGGGGTGGCACCGGTGCCACACCCCCACCCCCCCGGTGCCACCCCAGCAAGGCCCCGCCCAGGGCATCCTCAGGCAGCCTGCAGGGCTCTCTCCTTACTCTTCTTCTTCCTCTTGGTGCCCCCCAGGGCCGAGTGCAGGGCGTTGAGGAACCAGGAGAGGAAATCGACTCCGTCCCCTAAGGGGGGGAGGGGGTAAGGGGGGGGGTAAGGGGGCACTGAGTGCCAGGCTGGGGGAGAGCTCAGACATAGCACCCCCAGCCCCACTGCCACCCACAGCCACCCCTACCTCCAGCAACCCCCCCCAGCACCCCCCCACAGCCACCCCCAGCACCTCCACCCCCACACCAGCAACCACCTCCAGCACCACCCCCAGCAACCAACCCCAGCACCCCCCCACAGCCACACCCAGCACCCCCCACAGCAACCACCCCCAGCACCCCCCCACAGCCACCCCCAGCACCCCCCCACAGCCACACCCAGCACCTCCACCCCCACACCAGCAAGCACACCCAGCACCACCCCCAACAACCACCCCCAGCACCCCCACAGCAACCACCCCCAGCACCCCCCCAACAACCACCCCCAGCACCCCCACAGCAACCACCCCCAGCACCCCCCACAACAACCACCCCCAGCACCCCCCCAACAACCACCCCCAGCACCCCCACAGCAACCACCCCCAGCACCCCCACACAACAACCACCCCCAGCACCCCCACAACAACCACCCCCAGCACCCCCCAACAACCACCCCCAGCACCCCCACAGCAACCACCCCCAGCACACCCCCACAGCCACCTCCAGCACCCCCCCGAGCACCCCCCCAACAACCACCCCCAGCACCCCCACAACCACCCCCAGCACCCCCCCAACAACCACCCCCAGCACCCCCACAGCAACCACCCCCAGCACCCCCACACAACAACCACCCCCAGCACCCCCACAGCAACCACCCCCAGCACCCCCACAGCAACCACCCCCAGCACCCCCACAGCAACCACCCCCAGCACCCCCACACAACAACCACCCCCAGCACCCCCACAACCACCCCCAGCACCTCCACCCCTCCCCAACAACCACCCACCCAGCAACCACCCCCAGCACCCCCACACAACAACCACCCCCAGCACCCCCCCAGCAACCACCCCCAGCAACCCCACCCCCACCAGCAACCACCCCCAGCACCCCCCCAGCAACCACCCCCAGCAACCCCACCCCCACCAGCAACCACCCCCAGCACCCCCCCAACAACCACCCCCAGCACCCCTACCCCCACCCCAACCACCCCTCCCCAACAACCCCCACAGCACCCCACAACAGCCAACCCCAGCACCCCACAACAACCACCTCCTGCACCCTCCCACAGCCACCACCAGCACCCTGCCCCAACTACCCCCCCAGCAACCACCCCCAGCACCCCCCCAGCAACCACCCCCAGCACCCCCCCAGCAACCACCCCCACAGCCACCCCCAGCACCCCCCAGTAACCTCCATGCCCCTCCCTGAGCTCAGCACAACCTCCACTCTCCCTCTCCCCACTCGCTCCTCACCTTGCTTGCCAATCCCCCACTGCTGGCACCACCACCCCTACCCTCACCCCTCTCTGTGCCCTCTGCCAGCCTGCTCCTCACCCTGCTTAGTGACCTGGAACTGCTGGCACCACAACCACCCCCATCCCCTTCCCCCACGACCCTCACCACCTCCATGCCCCTCCCTGAGCTCAGCACAACCTCCACTCTCCCTCTCCCCACTCGCTCCTCACCTCGCTTGGCAATTCCCCACCGCTGGCACCACCACCCTTACCCTCACCCCATTCTGTGCCCTCTGCCAGCCTGCTCCTCACCTCCCTTGGCAATCTGGAAGTGTTGGCATCACAACCACCTCCATCCCCTTTCCCCACGACCCTCACCACCTCCATGCCCCTCCCTGAGCTAAGCACAACCTCCACTCTCCCTCTCCCCACTTGCTCCTCACCTCGCTTGGCACAACCGCTGGCATCACCAGCCCTACCCTCATCCCATTCTGTGCCCTCTGCCAGCCTCCTCCTCACCTTGCACAGTGACCTGGAAGTGTTGGCATCACCCCCACCTCATTCCCCCCACGACCCTCACCACCTCCATGCCCCTCCCTGAGCTCAGCACAACCTCCACTCTCCCTCTCCCCACTCGCTCCTCACCTCGCTTGGCGATCCCCAACCGCTGGCACCACCACCCTTACCCTCACCCCATTCTGTGCCCTCTGCCAGCCTGCTCCTCACCTCCCTTGGCAATCTGGAAGTGTTGGCATCACAACCACCTCCATCCCCTTCCTCCACGACCCTCACCACCTCCATGCCCCTCCCTGAGCTCAGCACAACCTCCACTCTCCCTCTCCCCATTCGCTCCTCACCTCACTTGGTGACCTGCAGCCGCTGGCACCACCACCCTTACCCCCACCCCATTCTGTGCCCTCTGCCAGCCTGCTCCTCACCTCCCCTGGCAATCTGGAACTGTTGGCACCACAACCACCCCTTCCTCTATGACCCTCACCACCTCCATGCCCCTCTCTGAGCTCAGCACAACCTCCACTCTCCCTCTCCCCACTTGCTCCTCACCTCGCTTGGCAATCCACAACCGCTGGCATCACCAGCCCTACCCTCATCCCATTCTGTGCCCTCTGCCAGCCTCCTCCTCACCTTGCACAGTGACCTGGAAGTGTTGGCACCACAACCACCCCCATCCCCTTCCCCCACGACCCTCACCACCTCCATGCCCCTCCCTGAGCTAAGCACAACCTCCACTCTCCCTCTCCCCACTCGCTCCTCACCTTGCTTGGCGATCCCCAACCGCTGGCACCACCACCCCTACCCTCACCCCATTCTGTGCCCTCTGCCAGCCTGCTCCTCACCTCCCTTGGCAATCTGGAACTGCTGGCACCACAACCACCCCTACCCCCTTCCTCCACGACCCTCACCACTTCCATCCCCCTCCCTGAGCTCAGCACAACCTCCACTCTCCCTCTCCCCACTTGCTCCTCACCTCGCTTGGCGATCCCCCACCGCTGGCACCACCACCCTTACCCTCACCCCATTCTGTGCCCTCTGCCAGCCTGCTCCTCACCTTGCTCAGTGACCTGGAAGTGTTGGCACCACAACCACCCCCATCCCCTTCCCCCACGACCCTCACCACCTCCAGACCCCTCCCTGAGCTCAGCACAACCTCCACTCTCCCTCTCCCCACTCACTCCTCACCTCGCTTGGCGATCCCCCACCGCTGGCACCACCACCCTTACCCTCACCCCATTCTGTGCCCTCTGCCAGCCTGCTCCTCACCCTGCTTAGTGACCTGTAAGTGCTGGCACCACAACCACCTCCATCCCCTTCCCCCACGACCCTCACCACCTCCATGCCCCTCCCTGAGCTCAGCACAACCTCCACTCTCCCTCTCCCCACTCAGCGATCCCCAACCGCTGGCACCACCACCCTTACCCTCACCCCATTCTGTGCCCTCTGCCAGCCTCCTCCTCACCCTGCTTGGTGATCTGGAAGTTCTTCTTGCTGCAGAGCACCACAGCCTGCAGCATCTCGTGGGGGCTGACGTGGGCCTTGAAGTTCCTGGGGTTCCAGAGCTTCCTCATCAGCTCCCCGAAGCGCTGCACCAGCAGGAACATGATGTCCCCGGGGGGCCTCTGGATGCTGCTGTAGTTCTCCTCCTCCAGGAAGTAGTTCCTCAGGGGGGGCACATTGGAGAGGGCCTGAGGGAGGGGAGGGCACAGCCACAGGGGGGCAGGTTGCCACCAGCACCACCCTCTGACCCCCACACCCCCCGGATTTAAATTGAGGGGAGTGGAAGTGAGAGCCTGAGGAGCAAACTGCAATGCCAGGGAGGGCTTTGGGGGGGCCTGGGAGGGGGCTGGAGAGACATGGGAGGGGTTGGGGGCATCTAGGAGGGGGCTGGGGGCACCCGGGAGGGGGTTGGGGGGACCTGGGAGGGGGTTGAGGGCATCTGAGAGGGGGTTGGAGATACATGGGAGGGGGTTGGGGGCACCTGGGAGGGGGTTGGAGAGACCTGGGAGGGGGCTGGGGGCACCTGGGAGGGGGCTGGGGATACATGGGAGGGGGCTGGGAGCACCTGGGAGGGGGCTGGAGAGACATGGGAGGGGGCTGGGGGCACCTGAGAGGGGGTTGGAGAGACATGGGAGGGGGCTGGGGGCACCTGAGAGGGGGTTGGAGAGACCTGAGAAGGGGCTGGGGGCATCTGGGAGGGGTTTTGGAGGGACCTGAGGGGGGGTTGGAGGCATCTAGGGAAGGTTGGAGGATCCTGGAAGGGGTTTGGAGTGACCTAGGAGGGGTTTGGAGAACCTGAGGGGGGTTTGGAGGGACCTGGAAGGGAGTTGGAAGCACCTAGGGAAGGTTGGAGGATCCTGGAAGGGGTTTGGAGGGACCTGGAAGGGGTTTGGGGAGACCTGGAAGGGGTTTGGAGGGACCTGGAAGGGATCTGAGGAGACCTGGAAGGGGTTTGGAGGGACCTGGAAGGGGTCTGAGGAGACCTGGAAGGGGTTTGGGGAGACCTGGAAGGGGTCTGAGGAGACCTGGAAGGGGTTTGGAGGGACCTGGAAGGGGTTTGGAGGGACCTGGAAGGGGTTTGGAGGGACCTGGAAGGGGTCTGAGGAGACCTGGAAGGGGTTTGGAGTGACCTGGAAGGGATCTGAGGAGACCTGGAAGGGGTTTGGAGGGACCTGAAAGGGATCTGAGGAGACCTGGAAGGGGTTTGGAGGGACCTGGAAGGGTTGTAGGGAGACCTGGAAGAGGTTTGGAGGGACCTGAAAGGGATCTGAGGAGACCTGGAAGGGGTTTGGAGGGACCTGGAAGGGATCTGAGGAGACCTGCAAGGGGTTTGGAGGGACCTGGGAAAAGTTGGAGCTGTTTTGTAGGCATCTGGGAAGGGTCTGGAGACCTTTCTGGGCCTTTGGGACCTCTGAGGACCTTGGAGACCTTTGGGGACCTTTGGGACCTTTGAGGCCCTTGGGGACTTTTGGGTACCTTGGGGACCTTTGGGGACCTTGAGGACCTTTGGGGACTTTTGGGTACCTTGGGGACCTTTGGGGACCTTGAATGACCTTTGGGACCCTGGAGACCTTTGAGGACCTTGGGGACCTTTAGGGACCTTGGGGACCTTGGAGACCTTTGGGGACCTTGGGAGACCTTTGGGACCTTTGGGATCTTGGGGGACCTTGGGGACCTTTGGGATCTTGGGGGACCTTTGGGGACCTTTGAGACCTTTGGGGACCTCTGAGGACCTTGGGGACCTTGAATGACCTTTGGGACCCTGGAGACCTTTGGGGACCTTGGAGACTTTTAGGGACCTTGGAGACCTTTGAGACCTTTGGGGACCTTGGAGACCTTTGGGACCTTTGGGGACCTTGAGGACCTTTGGGGACTTTTGGGTACCTTGGGGACCTCTGAGGACCTTGGGGACCTTTGGGGACCTTGGGAGACCTTTGGGATCTTGAGGGACCTTTGAGGACCTTTGAGGACCTTGGGGACCTTTGAGACCTTTGGGGACCTTTGAGGACCTTGGGGACCTTTGAGGACCTTGGGGACCTTTGGGACCTTGGAGACCTTGAGGACCTTTGGGGACCTTTGAGGACCTTTGGAGGACATTTGGGGACCTTTGAGGACATTTGAGGACCTTTGGGGACCTTTGAGGACCTTTGGGGACCTTTGAGGACCTTGAGGACCTTTGGGACCTTGGGACCTTGGAGACCTTTGGGACCTTGGGGACCTTTGGGGACCTTGAGGACCTTGAATGACCTTTGAGGACCTTTGGGGACCTTGGAGACCTTTGAGGACCTTTGAGACCTTTGGGACCTCGGAGGACCTTGGGGACCTTTGGGGACCTTTGAGGATCTTTGGGACCTTTGGGGACCTTGGGAGACCTTTGGGGACCTTGAATGACCTTTGAGGACCTTGGGGACCTTTGAGACCTTGGGGACCTTTGAGACCTTTGGGGACCTTTGAGGACCTTTGGGGACTTTTGGGGACCTTGGAGACCTTTGGGGACCTTTGAGGACCTTTGGGGACCTCTGAGGACCTTGGAGACCTTTGGGGACCTTTGAGGACCTTGGAGGACCTTGGAGACCTTTGGGACCTCTGAGGACCTTGGAGACCTTTGGGGACCTTGAATGACCTTTGGGACCCTGGAGACCTTGGGGACCTCTGAGGACCTTGGGGACCTTGAATGACCTTTGGGACCCTGGAGACCTTTGGGACCTTTGGGGACTTTGGGGACCTTTGGGACCTTGGGGACCTTGGGGACCTTTGGGGACCTGGGAGATCTTTGGGGACCTTGGAGACCTTGGTGCCCCCTGAGGACCTCGGTGCCCTCGGGGAGCTGAGGGCCCTGGGGTGCCCTGGGCAGCTAGGGGGGGGGTGGGCACCTGCAGCACGGCGTTGGCATAGTCGTTGGCTTTGATGTTGTTGAGCCCCACGATGCCAGGCAGGTAGGTGGTGCCATCGTATGCCCGCGACAGCTTGGCCTGCTTGTCCAGGTTGGCAATCTGCTGCGCCGTGAAGGTTGGCTTCAGCACGTACTGCGGGGCAAGGGCACCAGCTGCTGCCCGCCTGGCACCACGGGGGCACCAGCCTGGGCACCGGGGGGGGTGTGGGTGCCAGCCTGGGCACTGTGGGGGGGTGTGGGCACCAGCCTGGGCACCGTGGGGGGGTGTGGGCACCAGCCTGGGCACCATGGGGGGGTGTGGGCACCAGCCTGGGCACTATGGGGGGCTGCGGGCACCAGCCTGGGCACTATGGGGGGCTGCGGGCACCAGCCTGGGCACCATGGGCAGCCTGGGCATTATGGGGGCTGCAGGGAGGCTGTGGGCACCAGCCTGGGCACCATGGGGGACTGTGGGCACCAGCCTGGGCACTATGGGGGCTGCAGGGAGGCTGTAGGCACCAGCCTGGGCACCATGGGGGGCTGTGGGCACCAGCCTGGGCACCGTGGGGGGGTGTGGGCACCAGCCTGGGCACCGTGGGGAACTGCGGGCACCAGCCTGGGCACCACGGGGGCACCAGCCTGGGCACCGGGGGGGGGTGTGGGTGCCAGCCTGGGCACCATGGGGGGGGTGTGGGCACCAGCCTGGGCACTATGGGGGGCTGTGGGCACCAGCCTGGGCACCGTGGGGGGGTGTGGGCACCAGCCTGGGCACCGTGGGGGGGTGTGGGCAACAGCCTGGGCACCGTGGGGGGGTGTGGGCACCAGCCTGGGCACTGTGGGGGCTGCAGGCACCAGCCTGGGCACTATGAGGGGCTGTGGGAACCAGCCTGGGCACTATGGGGAACTGCGGGCACCAGCCTGGGCACCACGGGGGCACCAGCCTGGGCACCATGGGGGGGTGTGGGCACCAGCCTGGGCACCACGGGGGCACCAGCCTGGGCACCGTAGGGGGGTGTGGGCAACAGCCTGGGGACTATGGGGGCTGCAGGGAGGCTGTGGGCACCAGCCTGGGCACCATGGGGGGGTGTGGGCATCAGGCTGGGCACCATGGGGGGCTGTGGGCACCAGCCTGGGCACTATGGGGAACTGCGGGCACCAGCCTGGGCACCACAGGGGCACCAGCCTGGGCACCGTGGGGGGGTGTGGGCAACAGCCTGGGCACTATGGGGGGCTGTGGGCACCAGCCTGGGCACTATGGGGGGCTGCAGGCACCAGCCTGGGCACCATGTGGGAGAGAAGCCTGGAGCCAGGCGGGGGTTGGGCTCTGCTGCCAAGGCAAAGTGCTGGCAGCAGAGAAGATGCCCTCAAGCTGTGCCAGGGCAGAGCCAGGTCTGAAGCAAAGAACAATTCCTTTGCTGCCAACATAGTCAAAGCCTGCCCCAGGCTGCCCAGAACCATGCCCACACCACCTTCCCCTCCCCCCCTAAATCCCTGAGCCACCCCTGGCACGACCCCTTAACCGTGCCAAGCTGGCACAAGCTGGCACACAGCCTCAAACCTACCCCTGCAAGAGCTTCGACTTAACCACCAGCAAGAGCTGCCCAGGGAGGCAGAGCAGCAGAGTGGCAGCAGGGTGGGGGGGGGGCCGAGCTGGCACTGGGAGCTGTTGGGGGGGGTGGGGAGGAAGGGAGGAGGAGGTGCCAGGCAGCAGCTGGGTGCCCGCAGGGTGGGTACAGAGGTGGGTACAGACCGTGATGTCCTCCAGGGAGGAGTCGATGATCTCGTAGTTGTCAGGCAGGCAGTAGAACTTGAGGGTGTGCAGGTTGAGGAAGACATGGTGGCTGAGCTGCACACTGTGGATGTAGGCATGGGAGCGCAGCCCCCGGCCTGTGGGCAGGGCACAGCCTCAGCTGGCACAGCACTGGCACTGCCAAGGGGGCAGCAGGGCAGCTCCGGGGCCGCCCGCGGCAGAAGCGGCCAAGGGGAGGACCTGGCCCCCAGTAGGAGCTGCCTCTGCCCTGCCCAGCACCAGGGGAGGTGCCCCCCAAGGAGCACCCCAGCAGTGCCCCCCCTTGCCCTCAGCAGCATGGCCCCAGCTGGCACAGCACTGGCACTGCCAAGGGGGCAGCAGGGCACCTCCAGGGCCGCCCGTGGCAGAAGCGGCCAAGGGGAGGACCTGGCCCCCAGTAGGAGCTGCCTCTGCCCTGCCCAGCACCACGGGAGGTGCCCCCCAAGGACCCCCAGCAGCGCCCCAGGAGGTGCCCTCCACAGCCCCCCAGCAGCACAGCCCCAGCTGGCACAGCACTGGCACTGCCAAGGGGGCAGCAGGGCAGCTCCGGAGCCGCCCGCGGCAGAGGCGCCCAAGGGAAGGGGATGGAACCAGGGCGAGGACCTGGCCCCCGTGGGAGCTGCCTCTGCCCTGCCCAGCACCACGGGAGGTGCCCCCCAAGGACCCTCAGCAGTGCCCCAGGAGATGCCCTCCATAGTCCCCCAACAGTGCCCCACAAGGTGGATCCCATTGCCCCCCCAGCAGCACCCCAGGAAGTGTCCCCTGTGCCTCCCCCAGCCCCTGTTTGGTGCCCCCCAAGGACCCCCAGCAGCACCCCAGGAGATGCCCTCCATAGCCCCCCAGCAGCACAGCCCCAGCTGGCACAGCACTGGCACTGCCAAGGGGGCAGCAGGGCAGCTCCGGGGCCACCCGCAGCAGAAGCGGCCAAGGGGAGGACCTGGCCCCCATAGGAGCTGCCTCTGCCCTGCCCAGTGCCACGGGAGGTGCCCCCCAAGGACCCCCAGCCTCTGTTTAGTGCCCACCATGCCCCCCCAGCAGGTGCCCATCAAAGACCACCCCCAGCAGCCCAGGAGATGCCCACCAAGGACCCCCACCAGCACCCCAGGAGGTGCCCCCCAAGGACCCTCAGCAGCACCCCAGGAAGAGTCACCTGTGCCAACCCCAGCCCGTTTGGTGCCCCACCATGCCCCCCCCAACCAGCACCCCAGGAGATGCCCTCCATAGCCCCCCAGCAGCACGGCCCCAGCTGGCACAGCACTGGCACTGCCAAGGGGGCAGCAGGGCACCTCCCGGAGCCGCCCGCGGCAGAAGCGGCCAAGGGGAGGACCTGGCCCCCAGTAGGAGCTGCCTCTGCCCTGCCCAGCACCACGGGAGGTGCCCCCCAAGGACCCCCAGAAGCGCCCCAGGAGGTGCCCTCCACAGCCCCCCAGCAGCACAGCCCCAGCTGGCACAGCACTGGCACTGCCAAGGGGGCAGCAGGGCAGCTCCGGAGCCGCCCGCGGCAGAGGCGCCCAAGGGAAGGGGATGGAACCAGGGCGAGGACCTGGCCCCCGTGGGAGCTGCCTCTGCCCTGCCCAGCACCACGGGAGGTGCCCACCAAGGATCCCCAGCAGTGCCCCAGGAGGTGCCCCTCAAGGACCCCCAGCAGCACCCCAGGAGGTGCCCCCCAAGGACCCCCAGCAGTGCCCCAGGAGGTGCCCCTCAAGGACCCCCAGCAGTGCCCCACAAGGTGGCTCCCACTGCCCCCCCCCAGCAGCACCCCAGGAAGTGTCCCCTGTGCCTCCCCCTGTTCCTGCCTGGTGCCCACCATGCTCCCCCCAGCAGCACCCCAGGAGATGCCCACCAAGGAGCCCCAGCAGTGCCCCAGGAGGTGGCCTCCACAGTCCCCCAGCAGTGCCTCAGGAGGTGCCCCCCAAGGACCCCCAGCAGCAGCCCAGGAGGTGCCCCCTGTGCCTCCCCCAGGCTCTGTTTAGTGCCCACTATGCCCCCCCCAGCAGTACCCCAGGAGGTGCCCACCAAGGATGCCCAGCAGCACCCCAGGAAGTGTCTCCTGTGCCACCCCCAGCCCCTGTTTGGTGTCCCCCATGGCCCCCACAGCAGTTTTGTGCCCCCCACGAGTGCCCTTTGTGCCCCCCCCGAGTGTCCTCTGTGCCCCCCTTTAGCATCACCTCATCCCCTGAGTGCCCTTTGTGCCCTCCCCGAGTGCCCTCTGTGCCCCCCTATAGCAGCACCTTACCCTGAGTGCCCTTTGTGCCCTCCCCAAGTGCCCTCTGTGCCCTCCTTTAGCAGCACCTTACCCCCTGGGTGCCCTTAGTGCCCTCCCCGAGTGCCCTCTGTGCCCCCCTTTAGCATCACCTTACCCCCTGAGTGCCCTTTGTGCCCCCCCCAAGTGCCCTCTGTGCCCTCCTTTAGCAGCTTCTTACCCCCTGAGTGCCCTTTGTGCCCCCCCCAAGTGTCCTCTGTGCCCCCCTTTAGCATCACCTCACCCTCTGAGTGCCCTTTATGCCCCCCCGAGTGCCCTCTGTGCCCCCCCTTCAGCACCCCCTTACCCCTGAGTACCCTTTGTGCCCCCCCCCCGGCATCACTCTACCCCCTGGGCAGCATCTCTCTGTGCCCCCCCCCCCCCCTCCAGCAGCTCCCCCCTGGACCAGCTCCATCCCTTGCCCCCTGAG
The DNA here is from genome assembly GCF_015220805.1 of Pogoniulus pusillus. Lineage (NCBI taxonomy): Eukaryota > Metazoa > Chordata > Aves > Piciformes > Lybiidae > Pogoniulus > Pogoniulus pusillus. The sequence goes on along the minus strand of NC_087305.1, from coordinate 24,830 downwards.
TGCCCTTTGTGCCCCCCCCAGCATCACTCTACCCCCTGGGCAGCATCTATCTGTGCCCCCCCCCCCCCCCCCCCAGCAGCTCTCAGCTCCATCCCTTGCCCCCTGAGTGCCCACACAAACCCCCTCAGACAGACTCCCCCTCAGACAGACTCCCCCTCAGCAGCCCCCCCGGTTCTGAGGCCCCCCCTGCCCTGTGCCCACCCCGTGCCCACCCTGTGCCCACCCCGTGCCCGGGGGGGCTCACCCTGGAAGTACTTCCCGCAGACCAGGCAGGCATAGACGTTGATGTGGGACAGGGAGATGGAGCAGAGCTTCTCGAAGTCAAAGTCCAGCACACTCCTGGGGGGGGGCACACAGCTGGGGCATGGCACAGGACCCCCCCACCCCCACCCGTGTGCCCCCCCCAAATCCCCTCCCTGTGCCCTCCCCAAGCTCCCTCCCTGTGCCCACCAAACCCCAGCCGTGCCCACCCCAAATCCCCCCCTCCGTGTGCCCCCAGCAAGATCCCTCCCTGCCCTCCCCCCCAACCCCCCCCATGTGCCCCCCAAATCCCCTCCATGTGCCCCCCCAAGCTCCCTCCCCATCCCCCCCACCCCCCCGTGTGTCCCCCCAAGCTCCATCCCCATCCCCCCAACCCCCCTGCTGTGTGCCCCCCCAAGCTCCCTCCCTGCCCTCCCCCCCAACTCCCCCCATGTGCCCCCCAAACCCCTTCCTTGTGCCCTCCCCAAGCTCCCTCCCTGTGCCCACCAAACCCCAGCCATGCCCACCCCACATCCCCTCCGTGTGCCCCCCCCAAGATCCCTCCCTCCCCATCCCTCCCAAGCCCCCCCCGTGTGCCCCCCCCAAGCTCCCTCCCTGCCCTCCCCCCCAACCCCCCCGTGTGCCCCCGTGTGCCCCCAAATCCCCTCCATATCCCCCCCAAACCTTGTGTCCCCCCCAAACTCCCTCCCTGTGCCCACCAAACCCCATCCGTGCCCCCCCCAAACTGTGTGCCCCCCAAACCCCATCCGTGTGCCCTCCCCAAGCTCCCTCCCTGTGCCCACCAAACCCCAGCCGTGCCCACTCCAAATCCCCTCCGTGTGCCCCCCCAAGCTCCCTCCCCATCCCCCCCTAACCCCCCACTGTGTGCCCCCCCAAACCCCCCCATGTGCCCCCCCAGCTCCCTCTCTGTCCTCCCCCCCACCCCCCCCGTGTGCCCCCCAAATCCCCTCCATGTGCCCCCCCAAGCTTCCTCCCTGCCCTCCCCCCCAACACCCCCCCGAGTGCCTCCCCCCAGCTCCCTCCCCATCCCCCCACCGTGTGCCCCCCAAATCCCCTCCGTGTGCCCTCCCCAAACCCCTCCCTGTGCCCACCAAACCCCAGCCGTGCCCACCCTAAATCCCCTCCGTGTGCCCCCCCAAGCTCCTGCCCTGCCCTCCCCCCCAACCCCCCCCGTGTGCCCCCCAACCCCCCCATGTGCCCCCCCCAAGCTCCCTCCCCATCCCCCCCTAACCCCCCACCGTGTGTCCCCCAAACCCCCCCATGTGCCCCCCCAGCTCCCTCCCTCCCCATCCCCCCCAAGCCCCCCACCGTGTGCCCCCCCAAGCTCCCTCCCTGCCCATCCCCCCAACCCCCCCATGTGCCCCCCAAATCCCCTCCATGTGCCCCTCCCCAACCCCCTCCTTGTCCTCCCTAAACCCTTGGCCCCCCCAAACCAAACTCTTGTGCCCCCCAAACCTCCTCCTTGGTCCCCCCAAACCAAACCCTTGTGCCCCCCAACCCCCTTCCCGTGCCCCCCAACACCCTTGTGCCCCCCCAAACCAAACCCTTGTGCCCCCCAACCCCCTTCCCGTGCCCCCCAACACCCTTGTGCCCCCCAACACCCTTCCCGTGCCCCCCAACACCCTTGTGCCCCCCCAAACCAAACTCTTGTGCCCCCCAAACCTCCTCCTTATCCTCCCTAAACCCTTGGGCCCCCCCAAACCAAACCCTTGTGACCCCCAATCCCCTCCCTATGCCCCCCAAACCTCCTCCTTGTCCTCCCTAAACCCTTGCCCCCCCCCAAACCAAACCTTTGTGCCCCCAACCCCCTCCTTGGCCCCCCCAAAACCCATGACCCCCCCAAACCAAACCCTTGTGCCCCCCAACCCCCTCCCTGTGCCCCCCAAACCCCCTCCTTGGGCCCCCCCAAACCAAACCCTTGTGCCCCCCAACCCCCTCCCTGTGCCCCCCAAACCCCCTCCTTGGCCCCCCCAAACCAAACCCCGGTGCCCCCCGCCCCTCCCCGTGCCCCCCCTCACTTGTTGATGGTGTCCAGGTAGGGGCAGTGTCTGCTGCGCTGATCCTCGGGGTCGAAGCGGCCGTAGCGGACTGGGGGGGGGGGCAGACGGGGGGGGTCCGGTAGAGACGGGAAGCGATTAAGCAGCGCTCGGTAACGAGCGAGCAGGGCCCGGGGCTGAGCCTTCGGAGTCCCTCCGGTGCTTACCGACCCCCCCCGAACCTCCCCCCCCATAGACCTCAGCTCAGGAGGTCCAAGCTCGGCCCCGGTGTGTGTAGCTCCCTCCCGCCGCCGGACCCTCCGCACTGCCGGTGTCCCGGGAGCCCCCCCGGGAGCTTCCCCCCCGTTATGCCATCCCACCGGGGCCGTGCTGCACACTCCGGTGGGTCTCCCGCCACCCCCCCCGGCACCCTGCTCCCCCTCGTCCCTCCCGGCTGACCCCCCCCCCCCCCCCCCCCCCCGGCACCGCCGCCGCTCACCGGTGGGCTCCGGCTCCGGGTCGGAGTCTCCATCAGGCTCACGTTCACGTTTGACCCGCACCGACCCGCCCGAGGGGACCGAACGCTCCCAGGTACCGCTCCCACTCCCGGGCTCCCGCTTGATCCGAGCGGGATCCACCGGCAACGGCAACGCTAAACCCGCGGCCGCCGCCGCCGCCTCCCGCCGCCCGCGTTCCCGCTCCCCATCCCGCCTGCCGCGGGACCGCTCCGCATCCCCTTCGTGGCGGCTGCGGGACGAGGCCCGCGATGAGGAGGAGGAGGAGGAGGAAGAAGACGAGGAGGAGAGGCTGGCACCGGCCGTGCCCCTCGGGGCTGCCCGCGGCTCCCGCTCCCGCTTCCCGCGGCTCGCCATGGCCGCACTGCGCAGGCGCGGCGGGGAGGGGGCGGGGCCGGCGGGGAGGGGGCGGGGCCGGCGGCGTGACGTCAGCGCTGCGCGTGCGCACCGGCCCGGCCCGCATCGCCACGGCGCCTGCGCACTACGGCTCCGGCTCGGTCCGCCCCTTGTGCGCCTGCGCAGTGCAGCGCCCCCTAGCGTCGGGCGGTCTCGGTACTGCGCTTGCGCACCACGAGTCTGGCCGGTTCGGGTCCCGGTGCGCATGCGTAGTGCAGCGCCCCCAAGCGCCTGGCCGGGTCCACCCTCGGTGCGCATGCGCAGTGCAGCGCCCCCTAGCACCTGGCCGCTTCGGTTCCCTATGCGCCTGCGCAGTGCAGCGCCCCCAGAGCCTGTCCAGTTGCGCTCTCTGTGCGCATGCGCAGTGCAGCGCCCCCTAGCGCCTGGCCGCTTCGGCTCCCTATGCGCCTGCGCAGTGCAGCGCCCCCTACCGTCAGGCGGTGTCGGTACTGCGCTTGCGCACCACGAGCCTGGCCGGTTCGGGTCCCTGTGCGCATGCGCAGTGCGGCGCCCCCTAGCGCCTGGTCGGTTCGGGTCCCGGTGCGCATGCGCAGTGCAGCGCCCCCTAGCGCCTAGCCGCTTCGGGTCCCTACGCCTGGCCGGTTCGGGTCTCTATGCGCATGCGCAGTGCAGCGCCCCCTAGCGCCTGGCCGGTTCGGGTCCCGGTGCGCATGCGCAGTGCAGCGCCCCCAGCGGCCGCGGGGCATTTAAAGGGGCCGCGGCTCCGGTGCCGCCCGCTCGGTCCCGCCCGCGGCGTTACCGTTAAGCCTCCTGGCGGCCATGGAGGCGGCCGTGGATTGGCGCTGCCGTCCCGGCGGGCGGCTCGACATGAGCCACGGCTTCGTGCGGCACATCAGGCACAACCAGATCGCCAGGTAGCGGTACCGGCGCCGGTACCGGCGGGGAGCGGGGGTCGGCCCCGGTGCCCCTCCGGTGACTTTCCCGGTTGCTCTCTCAGGGATGCCTACGAGCGGGCGGTGCGGCAGGCTCGGGGGCGGGCTCGGGGCCGGCTCCCTCCGGCCACCCCCCGGCCCCGCCGCCCGGACCAGCAGGTGTACAGGCCCCGGCGGAACGGTGGGCACCGAGCGGCGGGCACCAAGCGGCGGGCACGGGGGGGCTGGGCACGGCGGGCACGGTGGGCACTGAGCGGCGGGCACGGGGGGGCTGGGCACGGCGGGCATCGAGCGGCGGGCACGGGGGGGGTGGGCACGGCGGGCACCGAGCGGTGGGCACGGGGGGGCTGGGCACGGAGGGCACCGAGCGGCGGGCATGGGGGGGGTGGGCAGGGGGGGGCTGGGCACGGGGGGCACCGAGCGGCGGGCACGGGGGGGCTGGGCACGGGGGACACCGAGCGGTGGGCACCGAGCGGCGGGCACGGGGGGGCTGGGCACGGCAGGCACCGAGCGGCGGGCACGGGGGGGGTGGGCACGGCGGGCACCGAGCGGGTGGGCATGGGGGGCGTGGGCACGGGGGGGCTGGGCACGGCGGGCACGGTGGGCACTGAGCGGCGGGCACGGGGGGGCTGGGCACGGGGGACACCGAGCGGTGGGCACGGGAGGGGGCTGGGCACGGGGGGAGTGGGCACGGGGTGGCTGGGTACGGCGGGCACCGAGCGGCGGGCACGGGGGGAGCTGGGCACGGGGGGGTGGGCACGGCGGGCACGGGGAGGGGGCAGGAGGCTCTCCAAGTGGGTGTGGGGCAGAGGCACCCACGGGTGGGACCTGGCAGGCAGGGGGCACAGCTGGGGGGGAGGGGGATTGGGTACCCCCGGGGGTGTGGGGGCAGGAGGGGCACCCAGGAGGGTGATGTGGGCACCTCTGGGTGGGCATTGGGGCATGAGGAAGTACCCAGAGGGGTTATGTGGGCATCTTTGGGGGGCTTTGGGCATACGGTGGTACCCAGGGGGGTGATGTGGGCACCTCAGGGTGGGCATTGGGGCATGAGGAAGTACCCAGGGGTGTGATGTGGGCACCTCTGGGTGGGCATTAGGCATGAGGAAGTACCCAGGGGGGTGATGTGGGCACCTCAGGGTGGGCATTGGGGCATAAGGAAGTACCCAGGAGGGTGATGTGGGCACCTCTGGGTGGGCACTGGGCATAAGGAAGTACCCAGGGGGGTGATGTGGGCACCTCTGGGTGGGCACTGGGCATGAGGAAGTACCCAGGGGGGTGATGTGGGCACCTCTGGGTGGGCATTAGGCATAAGGACTACCTTGGGGGCACCCAAGGCGTGCCCTGGCTGCTCTCCTGAGGGCACAGCTGGCACAGTTGGCACAGGTGGCACCGGGGGGGACCCCAGCCCGGGGTCCCCCCCCCACGACCCCCGTGGGCAGAGACTCTTCTGCCTGGAGTACGAAGGGGACGATGGCAGCGTCACTGCCCTCATCGTGCACCAGGTGCGCCTGGCACCGCCTGGCACCGCCAGGGGGCGCTGGGCACGGCGCGGCTGGGGCTGCCCGGGGCATGGGGGGGGCCGCTCTGGGGTGCAGGGGGTGGCAGCTCCCCTGGCATGGGCTGGGTGCTGCCATGGGCATGGGGGTGCCACTCTGGGGTGCAGGGGGTGCCAGCTCCCCTGGCATAGGTTGGGTGCTGCCATGGGCACCAGGGTGCCACTCTGGGGTGCAGGAGGTGCCAGCTCTTCTGGCATGGGCTGGGTGCTGCCCTGGGCATGGGGGTGCCACTCTGGGGTGCAGGAGGTGCCAGGTCGCCTGGCATGGGCTGGGTGCTGCCCTGGGCATGGGGGTGCCACTCTGGGAGGCAGGAGGTGCCAGCTCCCCTGGCATAGGTTGAGTGCTGCCCTGGGCACCGGGGTGCCCCTCTGGGGTGCAGGAGGTGCTAGCTCCCCTGGCATGGGTTGGGTGCTGCCATGGGCATGGGGGTGCCCCTCTGGGGGGCAGGGGGTGGCACCTGCCCTGGCATAGGTTGGGTGCTGCCATGGGCACTGGAGTGCCACTCTGGGAGGCAGGGGGTGCCAGCTCCCCTGCATGGGTTGGGTGCTGCCATGGGCATGGAGGTGCCACTCGAGGAGGCAGGGGGTGCCAGCTCTCCTGGCATGGGTGGGGTGGGGGCTGGGTGCTGACCTGGGCATGGGGGTGCCAGCTCCCCTGGCATGGGTTGGGTGCTGCCCTGGGCATGGGGGTGCCACTCTGGGGTGCAGGGGGTGCCAGCTGCTGTGGGTTGAATTGGGTGCTGCTGTGGGCATAGGGGTGCAGGGGGTGGCATCTCCCTTGGCATGGGCTGGGTGCTCCCCTGGGCATGGGGGTGCCCCTCTGGGGTGCAGTGGATGTATTGGGTGGATGTGGGCACTGCTGTGGGCACAGAGCTGCCCTTATGGGGTGCAGGTGGGTGCCAGCTTCCTTGGGTTGAAGTGGGCATCTGTGGGCACGGGGGGGGGGGGGGGAGGTGTGCCCGCTGGGCACGGCTGATGCCAGGGTGCCACAGGGGGACAGCGCAGAGGAGGTGACCCGCAGGCTGTGTGCCCGCTGCCCGCTGGAGCCTGCCCTGCGCCGTGCCCTGTGCCAACGTGTCCAGGACGAGCTCAGCAAGCGCCGGGGGACAGGCTGAGGCTGCTGCCACCTGCTGGGCACTGCTGGGCACTGCTGCTGGGCACTGCTGCTGCCACCTGCTGCCAGCTGCTGGGCACTGCTGCTGCCACCTGCTGGGCACTGCTGGGCACTGCTGCTGCCAGCTGCTGGGCACCGGTGCCAGCTGCTGCCCGCTGCCAATAAAGGTGCTGCAAGGTTCTGCTCTCTGCTTGGGCAAACTGAGGCAGGGCTGGGGGTGAGTTTTGGGCACCTCAGCTGTGCCATGGGTGCCAGGGTGGTTGGTGACTGAGTGCCAATGTGGCCTGTGCCCTTCCTGGGTGCCATGCTGGGCTCTGCCAGGCTGGCCTGGTGGTGCTTTAGGGCAGGAGTGGGTGGCACTGGCATGGATCCTGCTGGGCTCTTCCTTCCTGGTGCCAACTTAATGCCCTTTAGGTTCTTCTTGGTGCCCACTGAACCCCCCCCTCAGGTCCTTCTTGGTGCCCACCAAATGCCCTTTAGCTCCTTCCTGGTGCCCACCAAGCCTCCTTGAGGTCCTTCCTGGTGCCCCCAGCCCCTATTTGGGCACCTCTGGGGGTGCCACCACCCTCAGGACCCCCCCTGAGACCTCTACTGGTGCCCCCAGACCCTATTTGGGCACCTCTGGAGGTGCCACCACCCTCAGGACCTCTCTTTGTACCCCTCCTGGTGCCCCCCAAAGCCCCCTGAGACCCCTCCTGGTGCCCCCCAAAGCCCCCTAAGATGCCTCCTGGTGCCCCCAGACCCTATTTGGGCACCTCTGGAGGTGCCACCACCCTCAGGACCCCCCTTGAGACCCCTCCTGGTGCCCCCCAAAGCCCCCTGAGACCCCTCCTGGTGCCCCCAGACCCACTTAGACCTCTCCTGGTGCCCCCCCAAGCCCCCTGAGATGCCTACTGGTGCCCCCAGACCCACTTAGAGCCCTCCTGGAAGTGCCACCACCCTTGAGACCCCTCCTGGTGCCCCCAGCCCCTATTTGGGCACCTCTGGGGGTGCCACCACCCTCAGGACCCCCCTTGAGACCCCTCCTGGTGCCCCCAGACCCTATTTGGGCACCTCTGGGGGTGCCACCACCCTCAGGACCCCCCTTGAGACCCCTCCTGGTGCCCCCAGACCCCATTTGGGCACCTCTGGAGGTGCCACCACCCTCAGGACCCCCTTTGAGACCCCTCCTGGTGCCCCCCAAAGCCCCCTGAGCCCCCTCCTGGTGCCCCCAGACCTACTTAGAGCCCTCCTGGAGGTGCCACCCCCCTTGAGACCCCTCCTGATGCCCCCCAAAGCCCCCTGAGATGCCTCCTGGTGCCCCCTGACCCTATTTGGGCACCTCTGGAGGTGCCACCACCCTCAGGACCTCTCTTCAGACCCCTCCTGGTGCCCCCCAAAGCCCCCTGAGACCTCTCCTGGTGCCCCCAGCCCCTATTTGGGCACCTCTGGAGGTGCCACCACCCTCAGGACCCCCCTTGAGCCCCCTCCTGGTGCCCCCCAAAGCCCCCTGAGATGCCTCCTGGTGCCCCCAGACCCTATTTGGGCACCTCTGGGGGTGCCACCACCCTCAGGACCCCCCTTGAGACCACTCCTGGTGCCCCCAGACCCACTTAGACCTCTCCTGGTGCCCCCCAAAGTCCCCTGGGACCCCTCCTGATGCCCCCAGACCCTATTTGGGCACCTCTGGAGGTGCCACCACCCTCAAGACCCCCCCGAGACCCCTCCTGATGCCCCCCAAAGCCCCCTGAGATGCCTCCTTGTGCCCCCAGACCCTATTTGGGCACCTCTGGGGGTGCCACCACCCTCAGGACCCCCCTTGAGCCCCCTCCTGGTGCCCCCCAAAGCCCCCTGAGATGCCTCCTGGTGCCCCCAGACCCTATTTGGGCACCTCTGGGGGTGCCACCACCCTCAGGACCCCCCTTGAGCCCCCTCCTGGTGCCCCCCAAAGCCCCCTGAGATGCCTCCTGATGCCCCCAGACCCTATTTGGGCACCTCTGGGGGTGCCACCACCCTTGAGACCCCTCCTGATGCCCCCCAAAGCCCCCTGAGATGCCTCCTGGTGCCCCCAGACCCTATTTGGGCACCTCTGGGGGTGCCACCACCCTCAGGACCCCCCCTTGAGACCCCTCCTGGTGCCCCCAGGCCTGGTCACTGCCAGCTGTGCCCATGCCAGGCCTGGCACTGCTTGGCACAGCTCTGGGGGGGTTTATTTGGGGCTCCCCCCCCGCAGGTGACCCCAAAGCTGTGTCCTGTTGGAGCCTTCTCGGCGCCTGCAGAGGCTGCTGGAGGGTCCCAGCCAGGTCCTGGTTGCTCTGAGGGGTCCCCAGGCAGGTCCTGGTTGCTCTGAGGTGTCCCCAAACAGGTCCTGGTCACTCTGAGTGGTCCCCAGACAGGTCCTGGTCGCTCTGAGGGGTCCCCAGACAGGTCCTGGTTGCTCTGAGGGGTCCCCAAACAGGTCCTGGTTGCTCTGAGGGGTCCCCAGGCAGGTCCTGGTCGCTCTGTGGTGTCCCCACATAGGTCCTGGTCACTCTGAGGTGCCCTCAGAACATGTCCTGGTCGCTCTGAGGTGTCCCCAGGCAGGTCCTGGAAGTGTCTTGGAGCAGGCTGAGGTCCTGGTCCCTGTGAGGTGTCCCCAAAACAGGTCCTGGTCCCTTGGAAGTGTCCCCAGGCAGGTCCTGGTCGCTCTGAGGGGTCCCCAGGCAGGTCCTGGTCGCTCTGAGGGGTCTCCAGGCAGGTCCTGGTCGCTGTGAGGTGCCCTCAGAACAGGTCCTGGTCGCTCTGAGTGGTCCCCAGACAGGTCCTGGTCACTCTGAGGTGTCCCCAAACAGGTCCTCGTCGCTCTGTGGTGTCCCCACATAGCTCCTGGTCACTCTGAGGTGCCCTCAGAACAGGTCCTGGTCGCTCTGAGGGGTCCCCAGGCAGGTCCTGGTCGCTCTGAGGTGCCCCCAAACAGGTCCTGGTCGCTCTGAGGTGCCCCCAAATAGGTTCTGGTCGCTCTGAGGTGCCCCCAAACAGGTCCTGGTCGCTCTGAGGTGCCCCCAAATAGGTCCTGGTCGCTCTGAGGGGTCCCCAGGCAGGTCCTGGTCGCTCTGAGGTGTCCCCAGGCAGGTCCTGGTCGCTCTGAGGGGTCCCCAAACAGGTCCTGGTCGCTCTGAGGTGCCCCCAAACAGGTCCTGGTCGCTCTGAGGGGTCCCCAGGCAGGTCCTGGTCGCACTGAGGTGTCCCCAGGCAGGTCCTGGTCGCTCTGAGGTGCCCCCAGAACAGGTCCTGGTCGCTCTGAGGGGTCCCCAAACAGGTCCTGGTCCTGTCCCCTGTGTGCTCAGTGCCCTCCAGGCGTCGTCCTCGGGGTGGCATCGGCAAGGGCAGGGGCAGGGCGGGCCAGCCACAGTGCCAGTGCCAGGATGAGGAGGAGGAGCAGGAGGAAGGCAGCAGCGAGGCCGAAGAGCAGCGCCCGGTGGCGCCTGTGTGCCCTGCGCTGCTGCCCAGCCACTGCCTGTGCCCTGCGGGTGAAGCTCCTGCTCTGCGGGCACAGGGGGGGCTGGCACAGCTGGGCACCGGGCTGGGCACCACCACCACCCCCGTGCCCGTCTGAGCCCTCCCCCCGGCTGTGTATCCCCACAGGTGCCCATCTGTGCCCTCCCCCCTGGCTGTGCATCCCCACAGGTGCCCATCTGTGCCCTCCCCCCTGGCTGTGCATCCCCACAGGTGCCCATCTGTGCCCTCCCCAGGGCTGTGCATCCCCACAGGTGCCAATCTGTGCCCATCTGTGCCCACCCCAGGGCTGTGCATCTCCACAGGTGCCCATCTGTGCCCTCCCCAGGGCTGTGCATCCCCACAGGTGCCAATCTGTGCCCGTCTGTGCCCTCCCCCCTGACTGTGTATCCCCACAGGTGCCAATCTGTGCCCATCTGTGCCCTCCCCCCGGGCTGTGCATCCCCACAGGTGCCCAATCTGTGCCCATCTGTGCCCACCCCCCTGGCTGTGCATCCCTACAGGTGCCCATCTGTGCCCTCCCCCCTGGCTGTGCATCCCTACAGGTGCCCATCTGTGCCCTCCCCCCTGGCTGTGCATCCCTACAGGTGCCCATCTGTGCCCTCCCCAGGGCTGTGCATCCCCACAGGTGCCCATCTGTGCCCTCCCCAGGGCTGTGCATCCCCATAGGTGCCCAATCTGTGCCCATCTGTGCCCTCCCTAGGGTTGTGCATCCCCACAGGTGCCCATCTGTGCCCTCCCCCCCTTACCTGTGCATCCCCACAGGTGCCAATCTGTGCCCATCTGTGCCCACCCCAGGGCTGTGCATCCCCACAGGTGCCCATCTGTGCCCATCTGTGCCCTCCCACCTGGCTGTGCATCCCCACAGGTGCCCATCTGTGCCCTCCCCAGGGCTGTGCATCCCTATAGGTGCCCATCTGTGCCCTCCCCAGGGCTGTGCATCCCCACAGGTGCCCATCTGTGGCCACCCCAGGGCTATGCATCCCCACAGGTGCCCACCTGTGCCCTCCCCAGGGCTGTGCATCCCCACAGGTGCCAATCTGTGCCCACCCCAGGGCTATGCATCCCCATAGGTGTCCACCTGTGCCCTCCCCAGGGCTGCACATCCCCACAGGTGCCCATCTGTGCCCACCTGTGCCCTCCCCAGGGCTGTACATCCCTACAGGTGCCCATCTTTATGCCCCTCTGGAGTTATTGGTGCCTCCTGTGTGCCCCCTCCCACTCTGTAGGTGCTCCCCTGTGCCATAGGTGCCCACCATGACATGCAGCTCCTGTGCCCGTCCTTCCAGCTCTGCCAGGTGCCCTTCCCGCTCCAGTGCCCGCCCCAGGTTCTGCCTCATCAGCGCTGCCACCTCCTCCAGCTGGCCCTGGCACTGTGCCAGCCCTGCCTGGGGACAGGGACACGTGAGGGGGCACAGGGAAAGGGCACAGGGAAAGGGCACAGGGAAAGGGCACTGGGCATGGGGGAGCAAAGGCACAGCAGGGCAGGAGGGGACAAGGGCACATGGGCACAGCAGGGCAGGACACCCTGGGCACATGGGCACGTGGGCACAACAGGGCAGGAGGGGACAAGGGGACATGGGCACAGCAGGGCAGGAGGTGCTGAGGACATGGGCACAGCAGGGCAGGAGGGGCTGGGGACAAGGGGACATGGGCACAGCAGGGCAGGAGGGAACAAGGGGACATGGGCACAGCAGGGCAGGAGGGGACAAGGGCACATGGGCACAGCAGGGCAGGACACTCTGAGGACATGGGCACATGGGCACAGCAGGGCAGGAGGTGCTGCGGACAAGGGCACAGCAGGGCAGGAGGGCACAGGGGGACATGGGCACAGCAGGGCAGGAGGGAACAAGGGCACATGGGCACAGGAGGGCAGAGGGGCTGTGGGGCACATCAGGGCAGAGGGGACATTGGCACTGTGGGGGCATGGGGACAGTGGGCACACAGGCTGACCGTGGGCACAGCAGGGACCACCAGGAGGTGGCATATGGGGACTGCAGGGCCCAAGGGGCACAGAGCAGGGCTGGAAGGTGCCCGAGGGCACCACAGGGACAGGAGGCCTGGGGGCAGAGTGGCACAGCAGAGCCATGCCCCATGGGGGCACAGGGCAGAGGAACCCTCAGGGAAGGAGCCCCAGGGGCAAACTGGCACCATGGGGAAGGGGCACAGAGGGGGCCAGGAGGGACCAGCAAGGCTGGCACCATCAGGAGGGGGCACCCCCGGGGAAGTGGCACCGTGGGCACACTGAGGCTGCGAGGAGGGTGGCACTTGGGCACCCACTGGGCACACCGAGCCTGTGGGCACCGAGGGGGACAGGGCACGGCGGGCACGGCTGGCACAGCGGCGGGCAGGGCACACGGGGGGAGGGGCGGGAGGGGACACGGAAAGGTCCACTCGGGACACGCCCGGACCGGGGCCACCTCCCTGCCGCCAGCCGGGAGAGCCACGGGAGGGGGGCACCGGCGGCGGGAGGTGCCCCCCGAGCCCCGGGAGGGTACCCAAGCCCCGGGAGATGCCCTCCGAGCCCCGGGAGATGCCCCCCGAGTGCCGGGAGAGGGTCCCTAAGCCCCGACAGTGTCCCCCGAGCCCCAGGAGATGCCCCCCGAGCACCGGGAGGGTCCCTAAGCCCCGGGAGATGTCCCCCGAGACTAGGGAGAGGGTACCCAAGCCCCGGGAGGGTACCCAAGCCCCGGGAGATGCCCCCCGAGTCCCGACAGTAGCCCCGGGAGGGTCCCTAAGCCCCGGGAGAGGGTCCCCGAGCCCCGGGAGATGCCCTCGGAGCACCGGGAGATGTCCTGCAGCCCCGGGAGGTGTTCCCCGAGCCCCGGGAGGGTCCCTAAGCCCCGGGAGATGCCGCCCGGGCCCCGAGAGGTGTCCCCCGACCCCCGGGAGGTGTCCTCCAGCCCCGGGAGGGTCCCCCCCCGAGCCCCGGGAGAGGGTACCCAAGCCCCGGGAGGTGTCCTCCGAGCCCCGACAGTAGCCCCGGGAGGGTCCCCAAGCCCCGGGAGGTGTCCCCCGAGCCCCGGGAGAGGGTCCCTAAGCCCCGGGAGGGTACCCAAGCCCCGGGAGATGCCCCCCGAGTCCCAGGAGGGTCCCTAAGTCCCGGGAGATGCCCCCCGAGCCCCGACAGTGTCCCCCGAGCCCCGGGAGAGGGTACCCAAGCCCCGGGAGATGCCCCCCGAGCCCCGGGAGGGTCCCTAAGCCCCGGGAGATGCCCCCCGAGCCCCGGGAGGGTCTCCGCGCCCCGCGTGTGCCACCCACTCCCGCGAAGCGAAAGCGAAAGCGGCGGCGGAGCCCTCAGCGCTCACCACGGTGCCCCCGGGGGGGGGTTTGGATTCCATTCCCGCTCGGTGCCGGTGCCGCTGCCGGTGCCGCTGCCGGTGCCGGTACCGGAGCGTTCGTCCCCGTCCCGTCCGCTCCCGCCCCCGGCTCCCAGCGGCCACCCGCGGCGGGAGGTACCGGGAGCGGCTCCCTGCGTGTCCCCTCCCCGAGGGCATTGGCCCCGGGAGCCTCTGCCCGCAGCTCCCTCCGGGACCTCCCCCCCGCGTGGGTGCCCCAAGCCCCCTCCCCGTGTCCCCCTCCCGCGAGTGGGTGCCCCAAGCCCCCTCCCCGTGTCCCCCCCCGACGTGGGTGCCCCAAGCCCCCCTCCCCGTGTCTCCCCCCAGCGTGGGTGCCCCAAGCCCCCTCCCCGTGTCCCCATCCCCGCGTGGGTACCCCAAGAGCCCTCCTCGTGTCCCCCCCCCACGTCGGTGCCCCAAGCCCCCTCCCCCTGTCCCCCCCCCCCCCCGCGTGGGTGCCCCAAGCGCCCTCCCCGTGTACCTCCCCCCCGGGCGTGGGTGCTCCAAGCGCCCTCCCCATGTCCCCCCCCCGCGTGGGTGCCCTAAGCCCCCTCCCCGTGTCCCCATCCCCGCGTGGGTGCCCCAAGCGCCCTCCCCGTGTCCCCCTCCCGCGAGTGGGTGCCCCATGCCCCCTCCCCGTGTCCCCCCCCGACGTGGGTGCCCCAAGCCCCCCTCCCCGTGTCTCCCCCCAGCGTGGGTGCCCCAAGCCCCCTCCCCGTGTCCCCATCCCCGCGTGGGTACCCCAAGAGCCCTCCTCGTGTCCCCCCCCCCACGTCGGTGCCCCAAGCCCCCTCCCCGTGTCCCCCCCCCCCCCCGCGTGGGTGCCCCAAGCGCCCTCCCCGTGTACCTCCCCCCCGGGCGTGGGTGCTCCAAGCGCCCTCCCCCTGTCCCCCCCCCGCGTGGGTGCCCTAAGCCCCCTCCCCGTGTCCCCATCCCCGCGTGGGTGCCCCAAGCGCCCACCCCGTGTCGCCCTCCCGCGCGTGGGTGCCCCATGCCCCCTCCCCGTGTCCCCCCCCGACGTGGGTGCCCCAAGCCCCCCTCCCCGTGTCTCCCCCCAGCGTGGGTGCCCCAAGCCCCCTCCCCGTGTCCCCATCCCCGCGTGGGTACCCCAAGAGCCCTCCTCGTGTCCCCCCCCCACGTCGGTGCCCCAAGCCCCCTCCCCGTGTCCCCCCCCCCCCCGCGTGGGTGCCCCAAGCGCCCTCCCCGTGTACCTCCCCCCCGGGCGTGGGTGCTCCAAGCGCCCTCCCCATGTCCCCCCCCCCCGTGGGTGCCCTAAGCCCCCTCCCCGTGTCCCCATCCCCGCGTGGGTGCCCCAAGCGCCCTCCCCGTGTCCCCCTCCCGCGAGTGGGTGCCCCATGCCCCCTCCCCGTGTCCCCATGCCCGCGTGGGTGCCCCAAGCCCCCTCCCCGTGTCCCATCCCCGCGTGGGTGCCCCAAGCCCCCTCCCCGTGTCCCCCCCCCCCGCGTGGGTGCCCCAAGCGCCCTCCCCGTGTACCTCCCCCCCGGGCGTGGGTGCTCCAAGCGCCCTCCCCATGTCCCCCCCCCGCGTGGGTGCCCTAAGCCCCCTCCCCGTGTCCCCATCCCCGCGTGGGTGCCCCAAGCGCCCTCCCCGTGTCCCCCTCCCGCGAGTGGGTGCCCCATGCCCCCTCCCCGTGTCCCCATGCCCGCGTGGGTGCCCCAAGCCCCCTCCCCGTGTCCCATCCCCGCGTGGGTGCCCCAAGCCCCCTCCCCGTGTCCCCCCCCCCGCGTGGGTGCCCCAAGCCCCCTCCCCGTGTGTCCCCCCCTCGCGTGGATGTCCAAAGTGCCCTCCCCGTCCCCTCCAGCCCCCTGATGCGTGGGGGATGTCCCCCGGGGGTCTCCTTAACAACACTCCCTCCCCCTCCCCCCACGGACACGGCCGCGGGATCCCAAGTCCCTGTAACCCCCCACCCGCGACGTGGGGCTCACACCTGTGTCCCCACGGCCCCCACGTCTGTGTCTCCCCCCCCCACACCCCCCAGCGCCCCCCAAGCCTTCAAAGCATCCCGGACAGGTGTGGGGATGTCCCCCCCGCCCCACGACCCTGCGGTCCCTCCCCCACCCACGCAGGTTCGCTCACGTCCTCACTCCCCCATCCCCCCCCCCCCCGCCCCGGCAGAGTGGCAGTGCCAGGGCCACACTGTGCCCTTTGTTCCCTGGCGCCAGCCACCCGCCTGGCACCGCTCCCCCGCCCTGGCGTGGCATCACGTGTCCCCACTCGTGTCCTCGACGTATGGCCCCACTCGTGTGTCCCCTATGCCCCCACTCGTGTGTCCCCCTCAGTGTCCCCACTCGTGTCCTCGACGTATGGCCCCACTCGTGTGTCCCCCATGCCCCCACTCGTGTGTCCCCCTCAGTGTCCCCACTCGTGTCCTCAATGCATGTCCCTACTCGTGTGTCCCCCATGCCCCCACTCGTGTGTCCCCCCTCAGTGTTCCCACTCGTGTCCTCGACGTATGGCCCCACTCGTGTCCCCATGTCCCCACCCGTGTGTCCCTCCGTGTCCCCACTCGTGTCCCCTCCATGTGTCTCCACGCGTGTCCCACTCGTGTGTTCCATGTCCCTATGTGTGCCCCACTCGCCCCCTCCATGTCCCCACTCGTGTCCCCCCCAATGTCCCCTCCATGTGTCCCCCTCGTCCTCATGTGTACCCCACTCGTCCCCTCACGTCCCCATACGTTTCCCACTCGTGTCCCCACTCGTGTCCTCCCGTGCCTCCATGTGTCCCCACTCGTCTCCACATCTGCCCCACTCATGTCCCTATGTGTGTCCCACTCGTGTCTCTGTGTCTCCACGTGTCCCCCTATGTGTCCCCACTCGTGTGTCCCCTCCACGTGTCCCCACTCGTGTCCCTCTGTGTCCCATTTGCGTCCCACTCGTGTCCCCATGTGTGCTCCCATTTGTGTCCCCATATGTGTCCCCACTCGTGTCCCCCCACTTGTGTGTGTCCCCATGTGTCCCCTCCATGTGTCCCCACTCGTGTCCCCCCCACTTGTAAGTCCATATGTATCCCCTCCACGTGTCCCCACTCGTGTCCCTCTGTGTCCCCATTTGTGTCCCACTCGTGTCCCCACGTGTGCTCCCACTTGTCTGTGTCCCCACTCGTGTCCCCCCACTTGTGTGTGTCCCCATCTGTATCCCCACTCGTGTCCCTCCAGGTCTCCACCTGTGTCCCCACTCGTGTCCCCCACGCACACAGAGCTCAGCTCATCACTGCTGTATTGCCCAGGGGGTGCCCGCGGGTGGGCAGGGGATGCCCCTGCAGGGAGGGATGATGCCAGGGCAGGGGGTGCCCACGAGTGAGCAAATGCCCCTGCAGGGAGGGATGATGCCAGGGCTGGGGGTGCCCACGAGTGGGCAAGAGATGCCCTTGCAGGGAGGGATGGTGCCCGGGCTGGGGGTGCCCACGAGTGGGCAAATGCCCCTGCAGGGAAGGATGATGCCCGGGCTGGGGGTGCCCACGAGTGGGCAAATGCCCCTGTAGGGAGGGATGATGCCAGGGCTGGGGGTGCCCACGAGTGGGCAGGAGATACCCCTGCAGGGAGGGATGGTGCCCGGGCTGGGGGTGCCCACGGGTGGGCAGGGGATGCCCCTGCAGGGAGGGATGATGCCCGGGCAGGGGGTGCCCACGAGTGGGCAGGGGATGCCCCTGCAGGGAGGGATGATGCCAGGGCAGGGGGTGCCCACGGGTGGGCAAGAGATGCCCTTGCAGGGAGGGATGATGCCCGAGCTGGGGATGCCCACGAGTGGGCAGAGGATGCCCCTGCAGGGAGGGATGATGCCCGGGCTGGGGGTGCCCACGAGTGGGCAGAGGATGCCCCTGCAGGGAGGGATGATGCCAGGGCTGGGGGTGCCCACGAGTGGGCAGAGGATGCCCCGGCAGGGAGGGATGGTGCCCGGGCTGGGGGTGCCCACGAGTGGGCAGGGGATGCCCCGGCAGGGAGGGATGATGCCAGGGCTGGGGGTGCCCACGAGTGGGCAGGGGATGCCCCGGCAGGGAGGGATGGTGCCCGGGCTGGGGGTGCCCGCGGGTGGGCAGCGGTGCCGCTAGATGACGCCAGTGGCCAGCAGGATGATGAGGATGAGGAGGATGGCACCCACGGTGCCCAGCAGTGCCAGCAGCTTGGCATTGCGCCACCAGTAGCGCCGAGAGACCTTCTGCGACGTCGTCTTGAAGTGCTCCGACTGCGGGGGGAGGGCACCGCTCAGGGGGGCACCCTGGGCACCCCACCCCCACTGCCACCATGGGCACACACAGCCCCTCCCCGCTGCCAACACGAGGGCACTCACTGCCACCCTGGGCACACTCACTGCCACCCTAGGGGTACACTCCCACCACCCTGGGCACATGCACTGCCACTCTGGGCACCCTCACTGCTACCCTGGGCACACCCTTACCACCTTGGGCACATGCACTGATACCCTGGGGACACTCACTGCCACCCTGGGGACATTCACTGCCACCCTGGGCACATGCACTGATACTCTGGGGACACTCACTGCCACCCTGGGCACACTCACTGCCACCCTGGGCACACCCTTACCACCTTGGGCACACTCACTGCTAACCTGGGCACATTCACTGCCACCCTGGGCACATGCACTGCCACCCTGGGCACACCATCACCACCCTGGGCACATGCACTGCCACCCTGGGCACACTCACTGCTAACCTGGGCACACTCCCTGCCACCCTGGGCACACCCTTACCACCCTGGGCACATTCACTGCCACTCTGGGCACCCTCACTGCCACCCTGGGCACACTCACTGCTACCCTGGGCACATGCACTGCCACCCTAGGGGTACACCCTCACCACCCTGGGCACATTCACTGCCACCCTAGGGGTACACCCCCACCACCCTGGGCACATGCACTGCCACTCTGGGCACACTCACTGCTACCCTGGGCACACCCTTACCACCTTGGGCACATGCACTGATACCCTGGGGACACTCACTGCCACCCTGGGCACATTCACTGCCACCCTGGGCACACTCACTGCCACCCTGGGCACATTCACTGCCACCCTGGGCACATGCACTGATACCCTGGGGACACTCACTGCCACCCTGGGCACACTCACTGCCACCCTGGGCACATGCACTGCCATCCTGGGCACACCCTCACCACCCTGGGCAGATTCACTGCTACCCTGGGCACACCCTTACCACCCTGGGCACACTCACCGCTACCCTGGGCACATCCTTACCACCCTGGGCACACTCACTGCTAACCTGGGCACATTCACTGCCACCCTGGGCACATGCACTGCCACCCTGGGCACACCATCACCACCCTGGGCACATGCACTGCCACCCTGGGCACACTCACTGCTAACCTGGGCACACTCCCTGCCACCCTGGGCACACCCTCACCACCCTGGGCACATTCACTGCCACCCTAGGGGTACACCCCCACCACCCTGGGCACATGCACTGCCACTCTGGGCACCCTCACTGCCACCCTGGGCACACCCTCACCACCCTGGGCACATGCACTGCCACCCTGGGCACACCCAATGCCACCCTGAGGACACCCACTGTGACCCCAGGGTCCCCCACTGCCACCCTTTGTGCCCCGTGCCCCCACCCTCAGTGCCCAACTAGACCCAGTGCCCCTTGAGCCAACGTGGGGACCTTGTGCCACCTGGAGAGCCCTGTGCCCACCTCAGGGGCACACAGTGCCCACCCTGAGCTCCTCACATCCATCCTGTGAACTCTGTGCCCAACCTGAGCTCCTGGTGCCCACCTCAGGGGCACACAGTGCCCACCCTGAGCTCCTCACACCCATCTGGGGAACCCTGTGCCCAACCTGAGCTCCTGGTGCCCACCTCAGCCACCCTTGTGCCACCTCAAGAGCCTTGTGCCCACCTCAGGGGCACACAGTGCCCACCCTGAGCTCCTCACACCCATCTGGTGAACCCTGTGCCCAACCTGAGCTCCTGGTACCCACCTCAGCCACCCTTGTGCCACCTGGAGAGCCCTGTGCCCACCTCAGGGGCACACAGTGCCCACCCTGAGCTCCTCACACCCATCTGGTGAACCCTGTGCCCAACCTGAGCTCCTGGTGCCCACCTCAGCCACCCTTGTGCCACCTGGAGAGCCTTGTGCCCACCTCAGGGGCACACAGTGCCCACCCTGAGCTCCTCACACCCATCTGGTGAACCCTGTGCCCAACCTGAGCTCCTGGTGCCCACCTCAGCCACCCTTGTGCCACCTCAAGAGCCTTGTGCCCACCTCAGGGGCACACAGTGCCCACCCTGAGCTCCTCACACCCATCTGGTGAACCCTGTGCCCAACCTGAGCTCCTGGTGCCCACCTCATCCACCCTTGTGCCACCTCAAGAGCCTTGTGCCCACCTCAAAGGCACACAGTGCCCACCCTGAGCTCCTCACACCCATCTGGTGAACCCTGTGCCCAACCTGAGCTCCTGGTGCCCACCTCAGGGGCACACAGTGCCCACCCTGAGCTCCTCACACCCATCTGGTGAACCCTGTGCCCAACCTGACCTCTTGGTACCCACCTCAGCCACCCTTATGCCACCTGAAGAGCCTTGTGCCCACCTTAGGACCCTGCCATTCACCTTAACGACCCCATGCCCAGCTCGCCGCCCCCTGTGCCCGCTCTGGAGCCCCGTGGCACGGGCGGGTGCCCGCGCAGGTGCCCGCACCGTGGCCTGCAGGTCTTGGCTCTTGCTGTGGAGCTGCTCCAGGTTCTCTCCCCGTGCCAGGATCCTCTCCACGTTCTGGCTCATGATGCTTTTGACTCCCTCCACCTCCCGCTGCAGCTCCTGCACACGCTCCGTGCCCGCCTGGGTGCCAGCCTGGGTGCCAGCCTCGGTGCCCGCCTGCCGCCAGGCCGCACGCCTCAGAGCGGGCACCTGCTGCTGCCCCAGCCAGAGCCTGGCATCCCTCCAGAGCTTCTTGTGTCGCTTGGGGGTAGGTGTCCCCCCCCCAGAAGTGGTGCCTGGCATCTTCTTGGCACCTCGTGTGAACCCCATGGGCACTACCCAGCAATATATATGCACCCCCTGGGCATCCCTAGGGTACCACCCAGGCACCTCATGGGCATCCCATAGGCACCCCTATGGGCATCCCTAGGGTACCACCCAGGCACCTCATGGGCACCCCACATGCACCCCATGGGTACCACCCAAGCACCCCTGTGTACCCCATATGCACCCCCCTGGGCACCCCTAGGGTACCACCCAAGCACCCCATGGGCACCCCACATGAACCCCTGGGCATCCCATGGGCACTCCCCAGCTCCTTATGTACACTCCATGGGCATCCCTGGGGTACCAACCAAACACCCCCTGGGCACCCTATATGCACCCCTGGGCACCCCTAGGGCACCACCCAAGCACCCCCTGGGTACCCCTGTGGTACCACCTAAGCACCCCCTGGGCACCCCATATGCACCCCTCTGGGCATCCCTAGGGTACCACCCAAGCACCCCCTGGGCACCCCATATGCACCCCTGGGCATCCCTAGGGTACCACCCAAGCACCCCTAGGGCACCACCCAAGCACCCCCTGGGCATCCCAAGGGTACCACCCAAGCACCCCCTGGGCACCCCATATGCACCCCTGGGCATCCCTATGGTACCACCCAAGCACCCCTGGGCACCTCATATGCACCCCCCTGGGCACCCCTAGGGTACCACCCAAGCACCCCTGGGCACCTCATATGCACCCCCTGGGCATCCCTAGGGTACCACCCAAGCACCCCCTGGGCACCCCATATGCACCCCTGGGCACCCCATATGCACCCCCCTGGGCACCCCTAGGGTACCACCCAAGCACCCTCCTGGGCACCCCACATGAACCCCATGGGCACCCCTAGGGTACCACCCAAGCACCCCATGGGCACCCCATATGCACCCCATGGGCATCCCTAGGGTATCACCCAAGCACCCCATGGGCACCCCACATGAACCCCTGGGCATCCCATGGGCACTCCCCAGCTCCTTATATATACCCCATGGGCATCCCTGGGGTACCAACCAAACACTCCCTGGGCACCCCATATGCACCCCTGGGCACCCCTAGGGTACTACCCAAGCACCCCTGGGCACCCCATATGCACCCCTGGGCATCCCTATGGTACCACCCAAGCACCCCTGGGCACCTCATATGCACCCCCCTGGGCACCCCTAGGGTACCACCCAAGCACCCCCTGGGCACCCCATATGCACCCCTGGGCACCCCTAGGGTACCACCCAAGCACCCCCTGGGCACCCCATATGCACCCCTGGGCACCCCATATGCACCCCTGGGCATCCCTAGGGTACCACCCAAGCACCCCTAGGGCACCACCCAAGCACCCCCTGGGCATCCCAAGGGTACCACCCAAGCACCCCTGGGCACCCCATATGCACCCCTGGGCATCCCAAGGGTACCACCCAAGCACCCCTGGGCACCTCATATGCACCCCTGGGCATCCCTATGGTACCACCCAAGCACCCCTGGGCACCCCAATGCACCCCATGGGCACCCCTGGGCACCCCACATGCACCCCATGGGCACCCCCAAGGTACCAACCAAGCACCCCTGGGCACCCCACATGCAGCCCATGGGCACCCCCAAGGTACCACCCAAGCATCCCATGCCCACCCCAAGTACCACCCTAGTGATGCCAAGGCACTTCCCATAGCACCCCAGAGGCACCCAGTGGGCACCCCTGCACCCAGCAAGCCCCTCATGGGCACCCCACAGCACCCTGGGCACCCCCCTGCCATCCTCTAGGTACCCTCTCAGGCACCCCAAAGGTGCCCCCAACACCCCAGAGGTGCCCCAAGCATCTGCCAGGCACCACTTGGGCACCTCCTCAAGCACCCTGTGGGCACTCTGCAAGCTCCCTGGGCACACTCCAAGTACCCCATAGGCACCCCAGGACCCGATGGGTACCCCCATACGTGCCCCATGGGCACCCCAGATTCCCCTGGGCACCCCATAGCTGCCCCATAGGTGCCCTCTATGGGCACCCCAGACCCCTATGGACATTCCACAGGTGCCCCATATGTGCCCCAGACCCACCACATTGGCACCCCAACCCCCACGGGCACCACATTGGCACTCCACAGGTGCCCCCTATGTAGCCCAGCCCCCCATGGGCACCCCGTAGCTGCCCCATATGTGCCCCAGCCCCGTCCCTGGGCACCCCTGGCCCCCGTGGGCACACCATTGGCACCCCAGCCCTGTCCCCGGGCACCCCTGCCCCCCGCGGGCACCCCACAGGTGCCCCATATGTGCTCCAGCCCCGCCCCTGGGCACCTCTGCCCCCCACTGGCACCCCACAGGTGCCACATATGTGCCCTAGCCCCGTCCCCGGGCACCCCTGCCCTCCATGGGCACCCCATTGGCACCCCACAGGTGCCCCATATATGCCCCAGCCCTGTCCCCGGGCACCTCTGCCCCCCATGGGCACCACATTGGCACTTCACAGGTGCCCCAGCCCTGTCCCCGGGCACCCCTACCCCCCGTGGGCATCCCATAGCTGCCCCATATGTGCCCCAGCCCCGTCCCTGGGCACCCCTTCCCCCCGTGGGCACCCCACAGGTGCCCCATATGTGCCCCAGCCCCGTCCCTGGGCACCCCTTCCCCCCGTGGGCACCACATTGGCACCCCACAGGTGCCCCAGCCCCATCCCTAGGCACCCCTGCCCCCCATGGGCACCACATTGGCACCCCACAGGTGCCCCAGCCCCATCCCTAGGCACCCCTGCCCCCCATGGGCACCACATTGGCACCCCACAGGTGCCCCAGCCCCATCCCTAGGCACCCCTGCCCCCCGTGGGCACCCCACTGGCACCCCACAGGTGCCCCAGCCCCATCCCTAGGCACCCCTGCCCCCCGTGGGCACCCCACTGGCACCCCACAGGTGCCCCAGCCCCATCCCTAGGCACCCCTGCCCCCCGTGGGCACCCCACAGGTGCCACATATGTGCCCCAGCCCCATCCCCGGGCACCTCTGCCCCCCATTGGCACCCCACAGGTGCCACATATGTGCCCCAGCCCCGTCCCTGGGCACCCCTGCCTCCCGTGGGCACCCCATTGGCACCCAACAGGTGCCACATATGTGCCCCAGCCCCAGCCCCGGGCACCTCTGCCCCCCATTGGCACCCCACAGGTGCCACATATGTGCCCCAGCCCCGTCCCTGGGCACCCCTGCCCCCCGTGGGCACCCCATTGGCACCCCACAGGTGCCCCAGCCCCATCCCTAGGCACCCCTGCCCCCCATAGGCACCCCACTGGCACCCCACAGGTGCCCCAGCCCCATCCCTAGGCACCCCTGCCCCCCGTGGGCACCCCATTGGCACCCCACAGGTGCCCCAGCCCCATCCCTAGGCACCCCTGCCCCCCGTGGGCACCACATTGGCACCCCACAGGTGCCCCAGCCCCATCCCTAGGCACCCCTGCCCCCCATAGGCACCCCACAGGTGCCCCATATGTGCCCCAGCCCCATCCCCGGGCACCTCTGCCCCCCATTGGCACCCCACAGGTGCCACATATGTGCCCCAGCCCCGTCCCTGGGCACCCCTGCCCTCCATGGGCACCCCACAGGTGCCACATATGTGCCCCAGCCCCGTCCCTGGGCACCCCTGCCTCCCGTGGGCACCCCATTGGCACCCAACAGGTGCCACATATGTGCCCCAGCCCCAGCCCCGGGCACCTCTGCCCCCCATTGGCACCCCACAGGTGCCCCATATGTGCCCCAGCCCCGTCCCTGGGCACCTCTGCCCCCCGTGGGCACCCCACAGGTGCCCCATATGTGCCCCAGCCCTGCCCCCGGGCACCTCTGCCCTCCATGGGCACCCCACGGGCACTCCCCCCCGGCCCCCCCCGGCCCCCACCATTGCCGCCGCCGCTGCCGGTGCCGCTCCCGTCCCGTTCCGCTCCCGGTCCCGTTCCGCTCCCGGTCCCGCCCCGCCCGCAGCTTCCGGGAGCGGCAGCGGCAGGCACCGGGCCGGGGGGGGCGGTGGGGCCGGGGGTGGGGGGGTCAGGTCAGAGGTCACGGCGGGGGCAGGGGTTGCGGGGGGGGGCAGGAGGTGCTCCGGGCCGGGGGGGGGGCGCGGGGGGGGGGCAGGGCGGGACCCCCGCGCTCGCCGTGACGTGGCGTGACGTCACGGGAGGAGGCGGAGCCGCGGCGATGGCGGCGGCGGCGGCGGAGGGTAACCGGAGGGGGGATGGGGGGGAACGGGGGTCTGGGGGGGGAACTGGGGGGGAGGGGGAGAGGGGAACGGAGCGGGGGGAGGGGGAACGGAGGGGGGGGAGGGGGAACGGAGCCGAG